>NW_028318261.1:600000-900000 GCF_062004578.1 Staurois parvus | reverse complement strand
CAGGTGCCAGTCGATTGGAAGGCCTCCGCAGGCATTCCTTGAGTGAAGGCCTCTCCCTGAGCCTGGTATCAACCAGGATCAGGAAGGAAATTAGTGCCTCCAGCTCCACAGGCAATTCCTTGGCTGCGATCTCGTCCTTCAATGCATCAGAAAGACCCTGAGAAAACGCAGCCACCAGAGCCTCATTGTTCCAACCCACCTCTGCTGCCAGGGTACGAAACTCTATGGCGTACTCGGCAACGGTCCGTGAACCCTGATGCATGGACATGAGCAGCTTGGCAGCCGAGGCGGAGCGAGCCGGTACGTCGAATACCCTACGGAAGGCATCGACAAAACCGGAAAACTCGTGAATCACTGGGTCATTCCTCTCCCATAAGGGATTCGCCCAGGCCAAGGCCTTGTCTGAGAGTAGCGATGTTAGGAACCCCACCTTTGACCTCTCAGTCGGAAAAGCGTGGGGTATTAATTCAAAGTAAATCCCCAACTGGTTGAGGAACCCACGACACTGACTCGGCTCACCCCCAAAGCGCTGTGGAAGAGGGGCTGAACCAGTCATACCTCTGGGCGCCACGGGTACCGCAGCAGCCGCGGCGGTAGGCGCAACAAGCGGAACAGCAGCGGGAGCGACCACCGGCCTAATAACACCAGGAGTAAGGTGCGCGGTGCGTGCAAGCAGGGTTTGCAACGCCTGAGCAAACTGATCCAAGAGGAGATCCTGTTGATCCAGTCTGGCAACCAACATTGGAAGCGAAGACGTACCTGCACCGTCAGGGTTCATGGCACTTGTGTAATGTCAGGGCGGGGCTGTGGAACGAACAGGTAGGCCTAGTGGCAGGGTAACGCACTGGCTGACGACAACCACCACCAACAGACCAAAGTCCCTCAGGGCGCGGAGTCTAAGTCCCAGGCTGCCCTTCACTAGGGCCCCTGATGGTGGGGATGGACTTGATGCAGCCAGGAACCAGGTCGCGGCCCCCGAGATACCCCAGCTGCGGTAATGGCTGCCGCCAATGGTGTGTAGCTGGTGAAAATGACAATAGCGTAGTCAGGCAAGCTGGGTCGACAACAACGGGACTAAACGGTACAGAACAGTAGACAGAGAATCACATGTCACGGGCCGGGTTCAGCAACGGAAAGTCAGATCGAAGGAAAACACAGAGAATGGTCTTAATCACAAGCAGAGTCAGATACCAGAAGAGTCACGAGCGTATACACAGAGCTGTAGGAAGACAAAGACACAAGACACAAGTGCAAAGAGCATGTGCGGGCCACAGGCTTATATGTCATCAGCCACACCCCTCTGGGGGATGGACCTCAGAGACCTGAAGGCATAAAAGGATTCCCACCATGCACAGCAGAATCCAAGATGGACGCCAGCACATGGAGTAACAAAACCTCAGGGAAAAGGTAGGACCTTGACACCTGGTCCAGATCTGGGAGGAAATAAGGACACCATCCGTCATCTCATTAGGAGCATGCCCAATGTTTTCAGGCATGCATACATACAAGCATGTGGGGGCCATACAAACTACTGAATGCCATTTTGAGTTGTTGCAATGAAATTTCAGCAAAATGGACTAACCTGTTGTATCATTTTTTCACTTTGATTTTCGGGGGGGTGTCTTTGAATTCAGTCCTTTGTAGGTTGATCATTTTCATTTCCATCAAGTGATGGGGCATCCTTACATTCCTAACACATTACCCCGTCCATATCAGTATAGATATCCAGCATGATATTTCTCCCCATTGAGATCTGATGTGTTTTCAAAGTGTTTCTTTAATTTTTTTGAGAGGTGTATACAGTACCTTTTGTACGCACAAGTTTTGATTCATAATTGCAGTGTTTCTTTTTAATATTTTTTTCAGCTGACTTTCACAATTTAAAAGCTTTCTCTTCTAAATATTTGCTGGTCTGATACATACAGTATAGAGATGGCTCTTACCCCGCTGTTTTCTCCGGTCCCCTGTTCCCAGTGTCCTCACAACTCTCTAAGCAGCAGCACACTCTCTGTCATTACCAGGGCTGCAGGGTGGATATTTATTGAAGCAATGCACAACAATTAAATGATGGAAAAAATACATACTTCAACATGTATGTGAAAGAGTTTACACTTGGTAATAAACAAGATGACCAGTAACAGTCCCCTTATCCCTTTACTATGGGAGGTCCTGTCTAAGACACAATGCAAGGGCAATGGCCTGACAGTCTCCGGCAAACCACCCTCTACTGGCCAGTACGTTGGGGCCCAAAATGTGGTGTTCCAGCGCTCAATGTTTTCCCTCCGAACCCAGGTTAGTGGCCTTGAACTGTGTCCCTTAGTGAGCAATAATGATCATTTAAATAGGAAGCAGTAGAGTATGGCTAGCAGCCTCTCACAGATTCCTAGGATGACAAATTGTCTCCTCCTGTTCTCCATCCTAGGCTCAGTGATAGCAGCTGCATTGACGTCCTTTCTATGATCAGATCAAGCTTAACAAATCAGGTGATGTCTGTGACTCTGCCTCTTTGCATCCCTGACCCAAAGCTGTCCTGTCAGCTGCCTGCTACACTGTGTGTGCTCTCCAATGTCCTCCCAACAACTGCCTTGAGCCTAAGAACAAACCTTCCTTTTCCACTTCTGCAAAGCTCTGGTAATGCTGGAATCTGTAGTCCAGAGCTAATCTGCAGCACAGACTCAGTCTCCCTACGGACTACTTCCCCCAAAAGGCCTAGTTCCTCCCAGCAGGCTCAGTCCTTTCCCAGGCTGCACAGCTAAAGCATTACTGCTTCCTTTGTTTTCCCAGGTGGTGGGCATGGATTTCCCCTAAAGTAATTGATAAAGAATGAGAGTGCAGCGCTAACCCAAATAGCGATTAAACATATGATAGACCACATATGATAGTGGATCAGTAAAATGTCAGTGTAAGTTCATCAGATGTGCTGAAAATGCATACAGTCTCCAATATGTAAAAAACCAAAAGTAGTGACTTTCAGAAATGATAATAGCCAAATAATGCACTAACCAGATAGCGCATATTAAAGCGCATGGAGCATTTAAGACCTGCCCCTGGTGCTCAGCCACTGTATCACTGGAGCCAGGAGATGTCATCTATAGGGTGACCACTAGATGTCATCTATCCGGATGGAAGCTGAGTCCAGCCACTGTATTAGAGGATCAGGCGGATGTCATCTATAGGGCGACCACTAGATGTCATCCGTTCCAGGAGGAGCTGTGTCATGGATCCAGGGATGTCACTTGCAGATGTGTCCTTTGCTCAGCACAGCCCCAGGACCTTCAGAATTACAGGCTCCCCAGAAATAAAGAGCCCGTGGAAAAAGGTCTCAAATAGTGTGATATCGTTTATTAAAGTAGGTAAATAATCAGAAAAGAACTTACTAACAACGGTTCAGCTGCTCATAAACGGCCAGACCAGAGGTACATGTACACAGGATATAAATAGCTTGGCACTTCCCTAACGCGTATCGTGTGAGTACACATCATCAGAGGGACCTCTGATGATGTGTACTCACACGATACGCGTTAGGGAAGTGCCAAGCTATTTATATCCTGTGTACATGTACCTCTGGTCTGGCCGTTTATGAGCAGCTGAACCGTTGTTAGTAAGTTCTTTTCTGATTATTTACCTACTTTAATAAACGATATCACACTATTTGAGACCTTTTTCCACGGGCTCTTTATTTCTGGGGAGCCTGTAATTCTGAAGGTCCTGGGGCTGTGCTGAGCAAAGGACACATCTGCAAGTGACATCCCTGGATCCATGACACAGCTCCTCCTGGAACGGATGACATCTAGTGGTCGCCCTATAGATGACATCCGCCTGATCCTCTAATACAGTGGCTGGACTCAGCTTCCATCCGGATAGATGACATCTAGTGGTCACCCTATAGATGACATCTCCTGGCTCCAGTGATACAGTGGCTGAGCACCAGGGGCAGGTCTTAAATGCTCCATGCGCTTTAATATGCGCTATCTGGTTAGTGCATTATTTGGCTATTATCATTTCTGAAAGTCACTACTTTTGGTTTTTTACATATTGGAGACTGTATGCATTTTCAGCACATCTGATGAACTTACACTGACATTTTACTGATCCACTATCATATGTGGTCTATCATATGTTTAATCGCTATTTGGGTTAGCGCTGCACTCTCATTCTTTATCAATTACTTTGGAGGTTCCCGAGGTGCCTTTTTGTGCAAGCAGCTACCGTACTTACACCTATACACTGCGCTCGATTTTATATATAGATTTTATATATAAGTTTATTTTATGGATTTCCCCTGGCTGCACACAGCCCTGCAACACATCCTTACAAGTGTCCCATGCTCTCTCTGTCTTCACTGGCAGCCCAAGAGAAGGAGAAAAGCTGCAGCACTGGCTACGTGTGAGCTGCAACAGCATGTGTGACACTGAAAGCCTGGTCCATACAGCTGTAGTCCAGGGAGTGCCTCAGTCTGGGAATACAAAGAGATTGTAGATTAGCAACTAGAGGGAACATAGAGTGATCTCACTAAACCACTTATTCTATTAACAGCTGCTGGTGTATGAGAATTTTACATGATATGAACATTGTTTTCAACAAATTGGGCATCTCATTTCCATTGTTAGAAGAAGTTGTACTGCACAGCTATTGTTTACTGCAATGTAGGAAGCAGAACCTGCATATCTAGCTTTCTTCATGTTCATATGTACAGTACTTACAAAGCTTTAACTTGCATTAACACATATTGACAGAGTTATTTACATTACACTTATCACTTTTATATGTATATCCAAGATACAATCTAAAAAAAGTGAATGAAAAAAAAAGTTACAACATGCTGATCATTTCCAGTAAATAATCCCAGTGAATATATAGATAGTATATCCACTCTAACGCCAGAAGGTTTTAACCCTTTCATGACCAGAGCTTTTTTTTGCTTTTCAGCACTGCACTACTTTAACTGGTAATTGCCCAGTCATGCAATTCTTTACCAAAATTAAATTTATATCTGTCAGGAATCTGGGTATGACCAGAAGTGTGTGGACTGACACAGGGAAACGCAGGCTTCAGGTATAGTATAACAATACAATTTATTAAAGCCTAACAATACATAAACGCAGTGCAAAACAACACAGTGCAACAAACCAAACCTTCAACAAACAATCATACATACAATACTAAACGTAGTCAGGCAGGCCGGGTCGGTAACAAACGGGCAAACAAGGTACCAGGAGCAGGCGGGAGAGTGGTCAGGACTAGCCGAGGTCCGTACAGGCAGAGTTCGTGCAGAATCAGGGTAGAAGCAAGCAGGATCAGGATACTGGGGCCAAGCGAAACAGTACAACAAGGCACTGACTGCAGGTCTGGCCATTCCTTAAATACACCTCCTGCAATCAGCCTCAGGTGATGGCTGACTGCAGGAGTGAGCTTCTGGTTGCTGAGAGCACCCGCTGGCTAGCCCTGGTACTGCAGCCCACAAGGCAGGTGAGTCCCACCACCATTGGCGAGTCCATTCCTGAGAATATCATTTTATTCACACAAATAGAGCTTTCTTTTGGTGGTATTTGATCACCACTGTTTTTTTTAATTATTATTATATAAATGAAAAAAGACTGAACATTTTGAAAGAAAAATTATATTTTCTACTTTCTGTTGTAAAACAGATCTAATAAACTCAAAATTCTTTATAAATGTATGCCAAAAGGTGTGCTGAGAGGCATATGGAGCCCATGTTAGATTTTATTTTTTTGTCACGAGTTTTTAAATATGACAAAAAAGTCTCCCTTTTTTACACAATGTTGTTAATGAGATTTTTCTCACACATGCCATGGGTATATTTGGAATTACACCCTAAAACACATTCTGCTACTTCTAATGAGTACGGGGATACCACGTGTGAGATTTTTATGGGAGCATACCTTTCCAGCTTTTATAGGGCATAGTTTCCTCATTTCACTTTCTGAATACCTATCACAATTTCAGAGGACCTGAAATGCCAGGATAACACAACCACCCCCTCAATTTCCCCAAATTACCCCTTTCGAAAAGTAGAAACCCCAAGCTATTTGCTAAGAGGCATGATGAGTCCATGTAAGATTTTATCTTTTGCCACAAGATTTTGGAAAATGACAAAAAAAACTTTTACACAAAGTTGTCACTTTAATGAGATATTTCTCACACATGGCATGGGTATATGTGGAATTACAGCACAAAACACATTCTTCCATTTTTCTTAAGTATCACATGTGAGAGACTTTTTGTCAGCCTGGGCAAATACAGTGGTCGAAAATCCAATGGCCACCTTTAGGCTTTCAAAGGACATCATTTCTTCATGTTGCTTCCTCACTACATATCACAGTTTTGGAGGCCCTGAAATGCCAGGATAGTAAAAATACTCTCCCCCCCCCCCCATGACCACTTTTTGCAAAGTAGCCAGTTGCTAAGAGGCATGTTGATTATTATGCAGATTAGAATTCTTACCATAAGTTTTTGGAAAATTTATTTTTTTTCTCTTTTCAGTTTTAAAAACCTTGTGCTGAAAAATTAGATCTGCAAAATACTCACTATGCCTCTTTTTTTAAAATTGTGATAGGTAGTGAGGATGCAACATGAGAAAATAGGCCCTTTGAAAGCCTGAAGGTAGCCATTGGATATTGGGGGCCTGTATGTGGCTAGTGTTTTAGGGTATAATTCCACATATACCTATAGCACATGTGAGAAATTTCTTATTAAAGTGACAACTGTGTTTAAAAAAAAAAAAAAAAATTTTTTGTCATTTTCCAAAACCTCGTGGCAAAAAATAAAATCTTCCATGGACTCAACATGCCTCTCAGCAAATAGCTTGGGGTGTTTACTTTCCAAAAAGGGGTAATTTGGGGGTGTTTGAACTGTCCTAGAATTATACAACCACAAAAGCACTCCCAGTGCTGTTGAATGTGGCTAAGGATGACAACCCATGAACTCCACAAGAAAATGCATAGCCGATGCAGCCCTCCTTGGATGGGGAATCTGGTAGCAACTACAAAAAGAACAAACAGGAGGGTGCAAGCACCTAGTATGTCAGGGATTGTGTTATCACCTGGATCACCTGCTGGTGACACTGTGGTTCCCAGAGTCAAAGGGCGCAGTTCCGGTGATCACCAGCAGGTGTCTTCCAGCAGCTGGGCTGTCTGAGTAATTAGACTGCACTTGATGTGGACTGCTGGGAGGTATATAATACTGCTCATAACTGAGGTTCAGTGCTTCAGTATTCCTCTTGCAATCCGTATCCCTGCATGATCTTTGTTCCTGTACCCATACCTGACCCTGAGACCTGTTCCTGTGACCTACTCCCTGCAAGGGTGAGCAAGAGAGCACAGAACAGGGAGAGCAGGAGGGCACAGTACAGAATGGGCAGGATGGAACTGTACAGGGCAGGCAGGAGGGCACAGTACAGGTTGGGCAGGAGGGAACAGTATTGGGGGAAGGAGGGCACAGTACAGAATGGCCAGGAGGGCACTGTACAGGGCAGGCAGGAGGGTGGGCAGGAGGGCACAGTACAGGTTGGGCAAGAGGGCACAGTATTGGGGGACAGGAGGGCATAGTATTGGGAGCAGGAGGACACAGTACAGTGGGCAGGAGGGCACAGTACAGGGCAGGCAGGAGGGCACAGTAAAGGGCAACCAGGAGGGCAGAGGACATGGCAGGGAGGAGGGTACAGTATGGGGGTCTCTGCTGGCAGGATAGGGGAAAGGGGTCACTACTAACAGTGCACTAAGCAGAGCTCAGCTCTGTCACCCGCCCCTGCACTGTACACATCTTGAACACAGGCACTAATATCTCCTGTTCTCCCACACAGCACACACTGGAGCTGCAATCCAATTATACATAGCCACGATCTGCAAAGTGTAAAGCTGGCTACTGTGTGTAGCTCTGACCCAGGGGCGGACTGACAACTCATGGGGCCCCCGGGCAATAGGGGATCATGGGGCCCCTGTGTCCTTGCCCAAACTCAAAAAAGCCTATGAAAAAGATACCAGGGGCATCTCATGGGGCCCCCTACTGACCCTGGGCCCTCGGGCAGTGCCCGAGTTTCCAAATGGTCAGTCCGCCCCTGCTCTGACCTGTGAAATTCCATGGTCAGAATGGCAGCTCAGTTGCAGTAGCCTGCTGTACACTGTGCAGATCGTAGCCATGGATGGGAAGGAGGAGCTCTAAGTGCTGTGTACTGTGCAGGGATGGTAAACTGCCAGCACAGCTTCAGGAGCAGAGGAGGAGTTTTGGGGGGTACAACTTAAATCTGGGGGGGCCCAACTCACCCCTAAATCTGGGGTCCAACACAGTCCAGCAGCACCCTAGACCTACTCATGATCTTATCAGTGCTGCTGCTTGTGTGGCCGGGATGTTTTCTGCTCAGATCCTCGCCTAATAATCCCATGTGATCAGAACAGTGCACTTACCGCCCACACAAGCAGCAAATTCTCCCCCTTGGGGGGTTCTTAATTCCTGCAAAGTATCAGAGGAGAGCTCAGGGGGAGGGGGGGGGACTGTATAGTCCCCCCATGCACCTGGGACCCCTGGGCAATGCCCAGGTTGGCCCATGCATTACCCATTTTCCCGCTGCCCTATAGTAGAACTACTGTTACAGGGCTGCAGGGCTACACAAAATCACACACACACACACACACACATATATATATATATATATACACACACACACATACACATATATATACACATATGCACCTGATTTGCATTTCTGCGTAGGGGGCATGCACACGCCACGCTACCCGCACCGTCATTGGCGGCTAGTGATGTCAATCACCAGGTCCCAGAAGGAGATTACCTGCTGGCTGCCGGTGATTGCCAAGTAAAGCTGACAAAGGAGAGACCTGTATGTAAACAACACAGGTCTCTCTCCTGCCAGCAAGGACATGCTGCTGTGTACTTCTCTGCACAGCAGAGAAATACACAGCAGCATGTCTCCCATGTAAAACACACACAGCACATCAAGTAAAACAGCACACAGTTAACCCTTTGATTTCCCCAGATGTTAACCGCTTCCTGCCCAGTATCATTGGTAGAGTGTCTGTGCTTTTTATTAGTGTCATTGGGATGTCTGTGGCAGCTAGTCAGTTCCCGCCCAGTGTCAGAATGCATGCTGCAGTCCTGCTGTAAGTTGCTGATCGCCATCATTACTAGTATTAAAAAAGAAAAAAATTCCAGTATATATATGCACTGCCATTTATAGACGCTATAACTTTCATACAAACCAATTAATTTACAAGGGATTTTTTTTTAGCAAAGACATGTAGCAGAATACATTTTGGCCTAAATTTATGAAGAAATTTAATAATTGTTTTTACTGCATATGTTTTATAGCAAAAAGTCAAAAACCTTGTTTTTTTTTTCAAAATTGTCGGTCCATGTTTGTTTATAGCGCAAAAAATAATAAACACAGAGGTGATCAAATACCACGTGAAAAAGAACATAAATTTCATTTATGTACAGTGCTGCATGACCGCACAATTGTCAGTTAATGTAACGCAGCGACGTATCATTAAAAATGGCCTGGTCAGGAAGGGGGGTAAGTCCTCTGGAGGGCAAGTGGGATGGCCCTGGGGTAACCTCCTCATTGCATAGAAAAAAAATTGGGATGCAAACCATGAATCCAATAAACCAGTCTTTATCGGGTGTGTCAGGGGCAGGCTCTGGTAAGCTTCCATGCAGCGCCTCCAGGAAAATGGAAGAAATCTCTGAATCAAAACACACACAGAGAAGGGTGCCATCCAAGTGTAGCATTAAAACATTTTTTGTATGTTAAACACAACTGTGTGGCTATGTGTTTCAAGGTGCTCCTGACTCCCCTCAAGAGGCTTGACAAAGCGGTAGGAACGAAGAGGTGTTTATTATTTTTAGTAAAAAAATTATCTCTTTCTCTCACTATATGTGTGTATATATACCATATTTTTCGCTAAATAAGACACACCTGACCATAAGATGCACCTAGGTTTAGGAAAACAAGAAAAAAATTATTCTGAACCAGTGGACTACAGTACAGGGGATGACCAGAGACTGCGAACAGTACAGGGGATGACCAGAGACTGCGGACACGGTACAGGAGATGACCAGAGACTGCGGACAGTACAGGGGATGACCAGAGACTGCGGACACGGTACAGGAGATGACCAGAGACTGCGGACAGTACAGGGGATGACCAGAGACTGCGGACAGTACAGGGGATGACCAGAGACTGCGGACAGTACAGGGGATGACCAGAGACTGCGGACAGTACAGGGGATGACCAGAGACTGCAGACAGTACAGGGGATGACCAGAGACTGCGGACACGGTACAGGAGATGGACCAGAGACTGCGGACACGGTACAGGAGATGGACCAGAGACTGCGGACACGGTACAGGGGATGACCAGAGACTGCGGACACGGTACAGGGGATGACCAGAGACTGCGGACACGGTACAGGGGATGACCAGAGACTGCGGACACGGTACAGGGGATGACCAGAGACTGCGGACACGGTACAGGGGATGACCAGAGACTGCGGACACGGTACAGGGGATGACCAGAGACTGCGGACACGGTACAGGGGATGACCAGAGACTGCGGACACGGTACAGGGGATGACCAGAGACTGCGGACACGGTACAGGGGATGACCAGAGACTGCGGACACGGTACAGGGGATGACCAGAGACTGCGGACACGGTACAGGAGATGACCAGAGACTGCGGACACGGTACAGTAGATGACCAGAGACTGCGGACACGGTACAGGAGATGACCAGAGACTGCGGACACGGTACAGGAGATGACCAGAGACTGCGGACACGGTACAGGAGATGACCAGAGACTGCGGACACGGTACAGGAGATGACCAGAGACTGCGGACACGGTACAGGAGATGACTGCAGACATATTACAGGGGATGAACAGAGTTATTTCAGCAATGCACAGGTGTACAGTTTGTGAAGAACAGCTGAGGGTTTGGTATAACAGTCCACAGGCAGTCTATGGGGGGGAAGGACATACCTGGCCAGCCATGCTCAGCATCCTCTCTGAGGTCCAGGGGCGGGGCTCCCACTCACATCACTTCTACTACAACAGCTCCCTCTCGAGCATACAGGCTGCATAGGGTGGGATCAGCGGAACTTCCAGACCTGACCACGCCCCCTCCCTGCTGGCTGGCCCGGTATTCTAATGCGGCAGTGGCAATGGGGGGAGGCCTGGTCAATATGCGCTCCATAAGAAGCACAGGCACTTCCCCCCATTTTTTGGGGGAGAAAAAAGTATGTCTTATGGAGCAAAAAATAAGGTATATATATATATTACAACCACATTAATCACCATCATCAGCTGTAATGATCTATGGATAACATCATCAGTAACTGATTTATTTTACTAGTTGGCAAGATTTTTCAAATATTGACAACTTTTACATTCAAAGGTGTACAGTATAATATGATTCCTCAATTCATATTTGCATGTACTATATTGTTGGAAGAACACTGATGTGACCTACCCAGACGTAAACACATCATATACATGCAGATGGGTAATAAACAGATAAAACAGAAGCACTAGACAAATGGTTGATGACAAGGTAAACAATGAAAAACACATGAGCAGATGGTAAGAGAAAGGAACATTGATGAGGCATGGGCTTATTGTTTAAGTGCTGTTTTTGCTGAAATATAGAAAAAAAAATATATTAAATATGCAAATGACTACCATATTAATAACAGGCCACCTTTAAAGTGTTGCTAAACCCACAACAGTAAAATCAGTCTGTATATGCAGTAAAGCATGCTTGTTATACTCACTGTGGAACCTAAGGGGTTAATCCCCTGCATTGTGTAAAAAGGCTGTTTGATCCGGTCTTCTCTACCCTCCTCTTGTTGAAATGACCACCTGATACACACTGAATCTGTAGTCACATGCACATGTTCAGTTTGGTGTGTATTGCTAGAGAGGTTTTTTTTTCATGGGAGGGTGCATGTGATCAGCACAGGACCAATCAGCATTGTACCGGTATCTGATCCTTTGTGCAAGGAGGAACAGGATGAGCACTTGCCAGAGCCCTAAAAAATGACCTCCAGCATTCCACTGACCAAACAATCAGAAACAAACTTCATGAGGGTGGCCTGAGGACCCGATGTCCTCTAGTGGGCCCTGTGCTCATAGAGCTCGATTGGCATTTGCCATTGAACACCAGAATTGGCAGGTCCGCCATTGGCACCCTGTGCTTTTCACAGATGAGAGCAGGTTCACCCCGAGCATATGTGACAGACGGGAAAGGGTCTGGAGAAGCCGTGGAGAATGGTATGCTGCCTGTAACATTATTCTGCATGACCATTTTGGTGGTGGGTCAGTGATGGTCTGGGGAGGCATATCCATGGAGGGACACACAGACCTCTACAGGTTAGACAATGGCACCCTGACTGCCATTAGGTATTCTGATGAAATCCTTGGACCCATTGTCAGACCCTAAGCTGGTGCATTGGGTCTTGGGTTCATTCTGGTGCACAACAATGCTGAGAGTATGCAGGCAGTTCCTGGAGCATGAAGGAGTTGATGCCATTGAATGGACCCCACACTCACCAGACCTAAATCCAAGCGAGAGCGGTGTAGCAGCTGTTGACTTTTTTTCTATTAAATACAAATAAATGTATCAGTTTTATACAATGCTTTATATTTTTATTTTTTCATCACTTGTAAAACAAAGGGAAAAGGGCAGCATTTAAGGAGAAGCTGGAGAGAGACAATGGGATGTCATTTGTAAAAAGAGTTTTTTTACCTGAAATTTGAGCAAGGTATAATGTTCTGGTGAGTTCATTTTGACACTGGAGTGGGGAGAGCACTGGCTATTTGTTTGCAGCTGTTCATGGAGGCAAAGGAAAAGGAAGATACAATATTGCATTTTCTCTAAGATTATGACACTTTGAAAGTGGTTACACAGTTTGAATAATTTAATAAACCTCATCACAGGAATTTTACCACAGAGACTTTATTCATAAGGTCTTGGTTTCAATAAAAGGTTTTTTCCAGATATTTTTTTTTTGTTAAGAGTTTGCACAAACGACAAAGAAATTTGGAGCATTGAGCCTATTGGTGGGTGCCTTTATTTTTTATTATATTGTGACAGTGTAAGGCCCTGCCACTATGAAAAAGGGAAGTAGATATGGCACAAGGTGCACACATATGCAGCATGTGGGACTCCGGATATTGATTCTGAATGGAGAAAGGTAGTTTTTCAACTTTCTCCAGATTTTGGTATTCTGAGATTGAGTTCCAGAGTTTTTAGATTTCAAAGAGATTTGGTAAGGAAGACATCTCTAACCTAGCCGCTATATCTTGCAGAAGATCAGAAGATGAAGAGCTTGTGCATAGTTCAGAGCTCTCATTAGGAGACAGGTGTCCTCTGCTAAAGAGTCAGTACCCCATGTTGGAGGAAATATTCCATGTCCATAGGGCTGAGAGGGCCAAGATGGCTTAGTGTGTCTGGGAGAACAAAAGGGCCAAGATGACTATGTGATTTCAGGGGACTACAAGAATCTGGAAGTCTCAGAAGAGTGAGAGTGCCTGGGGGTGTCAGGTGATCCCCTATCGAGAGGACAGGGAGTGGACCTGTGCAGCAGGGTGCTGCAATTGAGAAGGCTGAGAAATCCAGGGAAATTGAGCAGGCTAAGAGAGCCAGGAGAGCTGGGAAAGCTGAATAAATATGGTGATACTGTTACTAAGATGGTCTGAGAGACCAGCCAAAAGCCAAGGTTAAGGCCTAGGCAACGGCACTGATAAAAAGAGAACCAGGTGGCTTGGTGTTTTCCTTATTTATGATGGTAAAAATCCCCTGCATGGGCAACTGTTTTTGTGGAACTTTAATTTTGTTTAACAAAATAGGGCCAACAAGCCCTAAACCACAGTTTGGACTAGCTTGGACTCACTTCAGTTGCTTCTGCCACTGAGCTAATTACCCTCAAATCACAGTATAAGCCCTTAAATTTAGTACTGCTAGGCTGCAATCAGCCTAAGCTGAATTGATAATTCTTTATTCACTTGGTCTCCACTAAGGCCAGTGGTATTGTTTGCTGTTGCCTGCTGTTAAGGTGTGTCCCTGGCAATAGTACAGAAAGATTCAATAAGGCTGAATTATGAGTATTCATGTCCTGAGGCCAACCACTAAAAGGGTTATTGCCAGTAGTGCAGGTTGGAAGACGATTTAAAATATTTGTGTGAGAGCTTTTGAGCTCTCCTCCCCCATCCCCCATGAGCGCTTGCCTGGGGGAGGGTGTATGCTGGAAGTCTCATTCTCCTAGGCCTGCTACCTGGGGAGGGCACCTGTGTGTTCACGAGACAAAGCCTGCGCCTGGTGCCTAGGCTTGCACCACTTGGTGGAAGTGGTTTCCCAAGAGGAGTAAAGAAAATCCTGCGAAGGAATACCAGAGAAGAACATCAGCTGGAGATGCATGAGAAGCTGGAATTTGGATTCTACCTCAAAAACAGTCTGGTATCTCCTGTATCTCCACTTGGTGGAAGTGGTTTTAAAGGGGGAGTAAAGAAAATCCTGGGAAGGAATACCAGGGAAGAACTTCAGCTCGAAATACACGAGAAGCTGGAATTTGGATTCTACTTCAACAACAGTCTGGTATCTCCTGTAGGGAGTGTGTGCTGCATTTGTTCTACAGTTGAGTGCTCTAGAATCAAAGGATGTTGGTCTAGCTTAAAGGTTGTTTTACCGGAGAAGGCTGTGAGTATGATTTTTACTGTGGTATGCCATGATCCAAGGGTGTCCTGTCCCCTAACCCTCTCTCCCTAAGTTTATGGTGAATAAACGCTAGACTTTGAGGTGGCTCACATCCATCTGTTTTCAACTCCACTAAGGACTCATGGGCATTTTTTGTGTGGCAAAATAAGATAGTTTATGGTGTCACTGCCACCTATCAAAACCCAGTAATGGCTCCAGGAGGGCCCCATATACATAGCTGCAGCTGCAAGGTCTTGTTTGGCAGGTGATTATTCTGCCAATGTGTCCCATAGCAGTGAGTAGGGCCAAGTCACAACCTCATCTGATGGATGAATTTGCAGCACAGTAAAAAAGAATTTCAATGTGTAACAGGTGTGTGAGGTGACATATTGCCTCCTGGTTGCCTGATAACCAGAAGCCATCTACTACCAATGTGATCCAACACAGATCATGAGTCAGCAGCATTGCCCATGTGGAAGTAGCTTAAAAGTCAAGGACTCTACCCTGAGATAAAATGTCAGTCTGCCCAACCATTGGGGGTCCTTATCTATGCCTGGGAAGGGGTGGTGTTGGTGGTGGGTGATACAACATCTAAATGCCTTGAAGCTTGATGGCAGTAATATTCTTCTAATGTAGCTTCACTGCTGAGCTCTGCAGGGAATCTACTGAGCCTCTCCAGAGCACAGCTGGAGCCCATGCACCTGCTTCAACCCCTACTCCTTAACCACTGTGCCCAGCCACAAAATGCAGCTAACACCCATTTCTTTTATGGCTCATTCACACTATGCTCCAAGACATGTGTTTTCTGAATATGCAGTTCAGTTTTGGGCACTAATTCACAAAAAGAACACTGGGAAACTAGAGAAAGTACAGAGAAGGGCAACCAAACTGATAAGAGGCATGGAGGAGCTAAGCTATAAAGATTAGAGGAACTGAATTTATTCTCTCTTGAGAAAAAGAGATTAAGGGGGATATGATCAACATGTATAAATACATCATTGGTTCATATAGTGAACTCGGTGTAGAGTGGTGCAAGCCTAGGCACCTGAGGTCATCACCGACGACAAGGGGGCACTCTATGTCTGGAGTAAAATAAATTTAATCTCCAAAACACAGAAATGTTTCTTCACAGTGAGAGCTGAGAAAATATGGAATAGACTACCTCAAGAATTGGTTCTGGCCAGCTCAGTGGATTGCTTTAAAAAAGGCCTGGATTCTTTCTTAGATACACAGAATATAACTGGATACCAACATTTATAGGTAAAGTTAATCCAGGGAATATCTGATTACCTCTCGGGGGATCAGGAAGGAATTTGTTTTCCCCTGCAGGAGCAAATTGGATCATGCTTTGCTGGGGGTTTTTTTTGCCTTCCTCTGGATCAACTGTGGGTATAGGATTATAACTTTTTTTTTGTTAATGGTTGAACTGGATAGACTTTTGTCTTTCTTCAGCCAGACTATGTAACTATGTACCTGTCTCTGCAAGAACACAAAGAATCATTAGTGTCATGTGAATATTTTTTCTGTACAGAAAAAACTCATATGGCACCAGCAATGTGGTGTGAACAGTGCAAATAGAACACAATTGTTTTCTTTGTGTTCTTACAGAGACCTACATTAGAAAAACACACAACTCTGCACATGGTGTGAACAAGCCCAGAATATTCTATGCAAATCAACTCCGTGCATTGTGTCTATCATTCTTTATGCACATATGGTGTTGTAATGCCTATGAAGCGTTTTGGCCTTCGACCCTTTGTTTCTTGGGTAATTTTTACAATAAAGCATTGTTGCGCAAATGCCAGGGGCATGAGAGGTGACTTAATGTCATTTCTTTAGCCAAAGGAACAGAGTCACAAGATATTCTGCTGAGAGCAAGATAAAACCTTGTTTATGGAATGAACAGTCTTTATGACATCTAGTAACCTCACATTAGGAGATAAAAACCTGTTTAAGGGCATCTAAGTTAGAAATCCTTAAGTCTGGGGGAGATGACAAGAAGTTTTGGGGTAGATAAGCAAAAAGTGTTACTTTTCAGATAACGAATATGGTGGTTGAACATGACTGTTATCCTAGCGGAACCCTTCTGCTAGCCCCTCCCATAGTGGGTGTGGCACAGCCGACTATTGGACTGCTTCCAGAAAAAGGGGTTATAAGGCGAAGGTCTGAGCAAGACCAGTGGAAGCTCCCCTAGTGGCCAGAGGACGCTCTGACACAGGGATTTTTACCAAGGCTATATGGGCTCATCAACTGGTCGCGCCTATGGCTTCTCCGTGACCCCCTGGGCAGTTTGGTTCCGATGGGATTTGTTCCTCCCAGCTTCCACATCGCTTTGGTAAAGTATTAATTCTATGCTGTGATGCTGTCAAATGATGTGTCTATTTCATGCTGTAATGCTCACATTATTATTGGTGTGTGTTATTATGCAGATTGTAATGACTATAAGATATATCCTCCTGTGTATCGTGTGATAATAAAAGTGGAGGTTTTGACAGTGCATGAATATTGCAGTTGGATTCTGTTATTTCTTGGAGTGCCGGATGAATGCTATGATGTGCCAGGGCAGGTATTCATTGGGTAGTTGGTCTTTCACAATGCATAGAACATGTAATGGTTTAAATGCTGATTAAAAGTACCTACACGACTGTATGTTGATTTTGTGCATGTATATGACTTGTTTTTAGTAATTGCACCCAGCATCACTATTACAGGTGTGAATGAGGCCTCCATCAATTCTTTTAGGGATTTGATTACACTAACCTCTCAAATTCAGGGCAACTACAACTAATGCCGAGACTGCTGATTCTGGTGGAACTTTGTCACTAAAGAATCACTAAAGTCCTACCAGTCGCTGTTCCCTTTTCAGCAAGTTTCACAAAACTATAAAGAAGGTAGAACTTAACAAAAAATTGGGAACAGGCAGGATTTTTTTTTATGCAGAAGAGACATGCTATGTTTCTTCTGCATTAAGATGTGCATGTGCAGCTCAGTGTATGAATTTTGGTAATGCTCAAATGACATCACTCCTGGGCATGCATTATCTTGGCCCACCCAAATGAAACAGTTGGAGATCGATACACAGACGCCTCCGGGTTGAAGATGTCAGCAGCCAGCAGGGACTTCCAGAGGATAGCAGCACTGGTGAGTTTAGTTCTGCTTAAAGCTATAAAGTGAAGCATAGCCCATCTGATAAGGCCCTAAATTAAAAAAAGAAAGTAAACACAGAAGTAACGTTATATTGTACATACACATATTTGTATTGTATTGTACTGCTATAGCTTATTTTGCACAAGTATTTATATAGCACCAGTTTATGCAGCATTTTTCATATATAAGCTAACAATCCAAGGCCCCTAACATGTGTACATACACATACTAAGGCCATTTTAGACAGGAGCGAATTACAAACATGTATTTTTATATATTAACTGTCAATTCGCAGTCGTGCGCTGGAGAGACTATGGCGCAAAACCAGGTCCCCTCATGCTTTCTCCCTCTACAAATCTCCCTTCCTCACCTACACCTCCTCCCTCCACGCCGCCAAGCAGGCCTACTTCGTTAACCTGATGAACACCCTCTCCACCTGCCCTCGCCGACTCTTCTCCACCTTCAACTCCCTGCTCTCTCCCCCCCCTCCTCCACTCAGTACCTCACTTACCGCCCACGAGATTGCCACTCATCTCCACAACAAGATTGACGCAATCCGCAAGGACATAGTCAACTTGCAATCTACCTCCCCATCTAGCCTCCCCCCTTCCATCACCCCCTCATCTCTCCCCTCCTCTGACCTCGCAACGGCACTGCCCCCCACCACACCCATGGCCCTGCCTACCGTAACCCCCCCATCACTGCACTCCTTCAGCCCTACTACCACTGAGAAAGTCAGCAGAGTCTTCTCAGAAGCTGCCCCCTGGACCCTATCCCCTCTCAACTCCTCCGGTCACCCCCCTCTTCCCTCATCCGCTCCCTTACCCACATCTTCAATCTCTCCCTCTCTACTGGCGTCTTCCCCTACCCCCTAAAACATGCGCACATCACCCCCATACTCAAAAAGCCCTCCCTGGACCCCACTGACCTCAACAACCTCAGACCAATTTCCCTGCTGCCACTCACTTCCAAGCTCCTTGAGCGCTTGGTCTTCGATCGCCTAAGCGCCCACCTGACTGACAGTAACCTCCTTGACCCACTACAGTCCGGCTTCCGTCCCCTACACTCCACCGAAACTGCCCTCCTCAAAATCACCAACGATCTACTAACCGCCAAAGCCAAAGGCGACTACTCTGTCCTCCTCCTCCTAGACCTCTCCGCGGCCTTTGACACAGTCGACCATCCCCTCCTCCTTAATAAACTATTCTCCCTTGGCATCAGAGACACCGCTCTCTCTTGGTTCTCGTCCTATCTATCCCAACGCTCCTTCAGCGTTTCCTACAACGATACCACCTCCTCTTCCCTCCCCCTCTCTGTTGGGGTCCCCCAGGGCTCTGTCCTTGGACCCCTTCTCTTCTCCATCTACACCTCCTCGATTGGCAAACTCATACACTCTAACGGCTTCAATTACCACCTCTACGCTGATGATACTCAAATCTACCTCTCCACCCCTCACCTCACCCCCACATTCTCCGCCCGCATCACTCACCTCCTAAACGACATCTCTGACTGGATGTCGCTCCATTTCCTCAAGCTCAACCTCTCCAAAACCGAGCTTCTTGTCTTCCCCCCAGCCCGCGCCACCCCCCCATCCTTTCCATCACTACCAACAACACCACCATCAATCCCGCCCAGCAAGCCAAGGTCCTTGGCGTCATTCTGGACTCAAACTCAAACCTTTCACCTGCACTCAAACCTTTCCTTTCAACCTCATATCAAATCTCTCGCAGGCTCCACCTCCAAAACATCGCCAAGATACGCTCCTTCCTTACCCCAGACACCACTAAACTACTCGTACACTCCCTGATTATCTCACGCCTTGACTACTGCAACTCCCTCCTCACCGGCCTACCCCAGTGCAGGCTCTCCCCGCTTCAGACCATCCTGAACTCAGCGGCCAGACTCATCCACCTCACCAGCCGCTCCACCTCTGCCACCCCCCTCTGCCTCTCCCTCCACTGGCTCCCCATTGCCCAACGCATTAAATTCAAATTGCTCACCCTGACCTATAAGGCCATTCACAACACTGCCCCTAACTACCTCACCGACCTGATTACCAGGTACCACCCTACCCGTACCCTTCGCTCTTCACAGAACCTCCTTCTATCTTGCTCCCTGGTCTCCTCCTCCCACGCACGACTGCAAGACTTCTCCAGGTCCTCCCCCATCCTCTGGAACTCACTACCCCAATCCATCAGACTGTCACCTTCCCTCCTCACCTTCAGGCGCTCCCTGAAAACCCACCTCTTCAGGGAAGCCTACCCCACCCTCACCTAACAGCCGCTGCCCTTCCCTCCTCCTACCACTCCATCCCCCATAGCCGTTTCCTCCTGTGCCTCTACCCCCTCCCTCCTAGATTGTAAGCTCGAAAGAGTAGGGCCCTCTTACCCCTTGTGTACTGCTTGATGTTACTGTTCTGTTTCATGTATTGTCCCCCTCTATTGTACAGCGCTGAGCAAACCCTTTGGCGCTATATAAACTCGATAAATAAATAAATAAATAGATAAAAAAACCCCTACAACATATTTTATTAAAATGAGTCTTTTGAACCCATAGTGTGGATAGGTTTAGGTATCAGTTTATTTTTGTGGTGTAGAGCTGCCACCTTGTGGCAATTTGTTGGGCAACAGATTTATTTTTCCTTCAGGCTAAAAAAAATACCATATGACAATAACCTAAATGTGATATTTTTAGAAACCCGAAATAGATTTACACTGGACAATAAGTTTGGAAATGTTTTCATTTCATTTTGTTGTGGACAAAACATATCTCCTCCTGTCCTACTTTGCAGCTGTTAGTCTATAGGATCATTTCACCTCCATTATTTCTAGAATGCTGCACTAGGCAAAGATGTCCATTGTCTCCATTATTATTTGCGATTGCTATTGAAACCTTAACCTTACACATTAGACAGTCTCTGTTCCTTCTAGGTACCACTATTGGAGACAGAACTGACATTATAGGCCTTTATGTGGATGACTTTATACTACACTAAAATTAAAGGAACACTTTGAAAACACATCAGATCTCAATGGGTAAAAATATCATGCTGGATATCTATACTGATATGGACTGGGTAATGTGTTAGGAATGTAACAATGCCCCATCATTTGATGGAAATGAAAATCATCAACATACAGAGGACTAAATTCAAAGACACCCCGAAAATTAAAGTTAAAAAATGATGCAGCACGCTAGTCCATTTTGCTGAAATTTCATAGCAGCAACTCAAAATGATACTCAGTAGTTTGTATGACCCCCTCGTGCTTGTATACATGCCTGACAACATTGGGGCATGTTCCTAATGAGACGACAGATGGTGTCTTGGGGTATTTTCTCCTAGATCTGGACCAGGGCATCACTGAGCTACTGGACAGTCTGAGGTGCAACCTGGCAGCATCAGAAAACATGGTATCTCAGAGGTGTTCTATTGGATTTAGGTCAGGTGAGTGTGGGGGCCATTCAATGGTATCAATTCCTTCATCCTCCAGGAACTGCCTGCATACTCTCGCCCAGGGGCGGACTGACAACTCATGGGGCCCCCGGGCAATAGGGGATCATGGGGCCCCTGTGTCCTTGCCCAAACTCAAAAAAGCTACCAGGGGCATCTCATTGGGCCCCCTACTGACCCCAGGCCCTTGGGCAGTGCCTGAGTTTCCAAATGGTCAGTCCACCCCTGCTCTCGCCACATGAGACCAAGCATTGTCGTGCACCAGGAAGAACCCAGGGCCCATTGCACCAGCTTAGGGTCTGACAATGGGTCCAAGGATATCATCCTAATAAGTAATGGCAGTGAGGGTGCCATTGTCTAGCCTGTAGAGGTCTGTCTATCCCTCCATGGATATGTCTCCCCAGACCATCACTTACCCACCACCAAAACAGTCATGCTGAATGATGTTACAAGCAGCATAAACATTCCCAATGGCTTCTCCAGACCCTTTCATGTCTGTCACATGTGCTCAGGTTGAACCTGCTGTCATCTGTGAAAAGCACAGGGTGCCAATGGCGGACCTGTCAATTCTGGTGTTCAATGGCAAATGCCAATCAAGCTCTATGGTGCCAGGCTTTGAGCACAGGGCCCACTAGAGGACTTTGGGCACAGTATCAGTTACCTTGCACTGTATTTTACAGATACTTACAGCTCCGGCATGCACTTCAGGCACAATTTGAACCTCATAAGCATTGGTTCTTTAAATATACTTTGATCGGCGTTACTGAGGATCTAAGGCCCTAAAGGTCTAGTTTCTTCAATATATTCCCATTTCCTATGCACTAATCTCTGTAAACCGTCCCTGGCAGTCCACACCAAATAGCAATCTTTCATTCCAAGCAAGCATTTACCTGAATGACATCGATTTATTCAGGGTTTTTTTTTTTTTTGTGCTTAGCTGTGATTTGGCCACAGCTAATCACATGACATGTGCATGTGATCGCTGTGACCATTCACAGCTAGACACTAGTCTACAATGGATGGCATGAATGAAGCCATCCATTGTATACAACTGTCATGTGACCTGCTGTGATTGGTCACAGCAGGTCACATGGTACCGGTAAAGGGCCGGTACTCAGATCTGTCATCGGCCATGTCCAAGGTACACGGCCAGTGACAGATCCTGCCGCTGCACGGCTCTGCAGGCGTGCAAACTGCACATGCCCAGGAAGACGCCATATGGCGTCCACCCAGAACGCTGAAGGATTTTGCCGGCTGCCAAACGGCCATTGGCCAGGCGCCGAATGGTTAAAGCGGTAATAAAGTCTCCATTTTGTTTGCCTTTTTAATATATCAAAATCCACAAATAAAACACTCCTCAGTAAATCATTTAATTTACAAATATGAGGAAACACTTATTGCACTGAGGTTATCACTGTTGTTGGCTGTAGATGTTTAGCAGGGCTTCCCCAAATCTCTGATCAGGAGGTGCAAACTGAGCACATCACAAGATGACCCTCTTTGGGACTACATGTCCCAGCATCCAGTTGCCAGTTCTTTATGGTGAATGTAATTTTCATTTTTGCAATGACAGGTCCCTCCAGTCATTAAGTGGGAGAGGGAATCTGTTTTAGTGTCTTGCACTTTACAGCTTCTGAGCATGATGCAATCAGCAACCTAGTAAGGTGAAGAATATAAATATTGCAGTGAATCGTGTCCACATCTAGAGATGGGAAGGCCTGGCAAAAAGTTTTTTTTCTGTTTTTTTTTTTCCTGGAAAAGTTGGAAAAAAAGGAGAGCGTGGAATATGCTCTTTTACAAAGATAATTAATATATCTATGGCATGGCATTCAAACTATAGAACATGAAAAAGTTAACCCTAAACTCTCCCAATGACACCAACGATGGGGCACAATTCCTTCCAACGATTTGAAGAACAGGAAAGTAGGTTGGGCGCACGTCAACGATGTTGCAGATAAAACATCTTTTATTGGAATCTTCAAGAAAAATGCAATACAAACATGACGGCTCCCATAATACACAGAGCAGTAAACGCGTTTCACACAGGCATGTGCTTAGTCATCACTTAGTCAGTAATGACAAAGCACACGTCTGTATCAAGACACATTTACTGTTCTCTGTCCATTCAGGGCGCTGTCATGTTTGTATTACATACCAATAAATGATTATCTGCAAAATCGTTGAAGTGCTGCCAACTTACTTTTATGTTCCTCCAGAGCTACAATCACGGATTGGGCCGGCACCAATTGATGTGTGGAGGGGCTGTGTGTTCATGCACTCACCTAGACTGGTCCTCCACATTATCTATAATGTTGGTTTCCTCCTTCCCAGTGACAAACAATGAGGCGCCGTTGCTCCCAGTGACACGAACGATGGGGCGCCGTTGCTCTCAGTGACACGAACGATGGGGCGCCGTTGCTCTCAGTGACACGAACGATGGGGCGCCGTTGCTCCCAGTGACACGAACGATGGGGCGCCGTTGCTCCCAGTGACACGAACGATGGGGCGCCGTTGCTCCCAGTGACACGAACACCAGCCATTGGCTCACCTGTCAGGTGGAAGCATTAGGGCAGCAGCGCTGCCGATTGCCTCCACACAGTGCCAGCCTCTCTGTGCCCCTGCACCCCCCCCACCCCGTGAGGTCTCCCGGGCTCTTCTTGGCCATCTGCGGGCCTGGCTCGCCATTGGCTAGAGGGGAGGGAGAAGAGCTTGCCTCCCCTTCTTGTGCTGACATGGGTCCCCGCTGAGCGATTGTAATGCAATCCCCAGGAAAAAATGTAATGTGGTGCGATGTGCACTACATTACATTCAGTGGAGCAAAGGGGAGACATCCAGGGTCTTTTAGACCTTGGTTGTCTCAAAGAGAACCTGTCACCAAAAATCATCACTTTGTCTCCTATGTGATTGATATTAAAACATTTTTTTTTTATTTTATTTGTAAAAGAAAGTTATACCATCCCCCAAAAACAATATTGAGGCCCCCACACATATACACGTACAAACGTAAAAGCACACGCTGGGGCGCCTACGCATGAAACTGTCGATTGCGATACACATGTCACATATCATCGCGCACACCAAAATGAGAGCAATAATTGTAGCACCAGACCTCCTTTGTAACGCTAAATTGATGACCTATAAGGAGCTTTAAAAAAGTGTTGACCTGTAGAAAATATAGGGTACTGAAGTTCGTCGCCATTTTACGAGCGCACACAAATTTAAGGTTTGACAAGTTGGATATTTATTTACTCGCTGCAACTTCATCTTTTATATATTTTACAAAAAAAATAGGGTAATTTATTGCTTTTTTGTGCCCTAAAATTAACTTGTTTTTTGTACTAAAATTTTGCAGTAAAATAATGAGATATATAATTGGAACTACTACTATTTTATTCTCTAGGGTCTCTGCTTTCAGAAAATATATAATGTTTTGCGGTTTTATGTAATCTTCAGGCCTAAAATGATTTTTGAAACGTGCAAAGAACTCAAAAACTACTCTGGCAGCAAAAGGGATAAAGTAACTCCTCCCTCCACGCTGGCAAACAAGCCTACTTTGTAACCCTCATCAACACCCTCTCCACCTGTCCTCACCGGCTCTTCTCCACTTTCAAATCTATACTCTCTCCCCCCCACCTCCACCCAGTACCTCACTCACCGCCCACGAGATTACCAATCACTTCCAAAATAAGGTCGACGCAATCCGTAAGGACATCGCCAATGCTCAACCTACCTCCCCACCTAGCCTCCCTTCCACCATAACCCCACCAACTCTTCCCTCCTCTGACCTCGCAACTGCCCTACCCCCCACCATACCTAACGTCCCGCACACTATAACCTCCCCAACACTCCGCTCCTTCAGCCTTGCTACCACTGAGGAGGTCACTAAGGTATTCTCAGAAGCCCGCCTCACCACTTGCCCCCTTGACCCTGTCCCCACACAACTCCTCCGGTCACCCTCCTCCTCCATCCTACGCTCCCTCACCCACATACACTACTAAACAACTCGTTCACTCCCTTTTTATCTCACGTCTGGACTACTGCAACTCCCTTCTCACCGGCCTACCTCATCGCAGACTATCCCTGCTTCACTCTATCCTGAACTCAGCGGCCAGACTCATCCACCTTACCAACCGCTCTGTCATTCCCTCCATTGGCTTCCGATTGCCCAATGCATTAAATTCAAACTACTAACACAGACATACAAAGCCATTCATAATGCTGCCCCAAACTACCTCACCGACCTTATACCCAAATACCACCCTACCTGTAATCTTCGCTCCTCATAAGACCTCCTACTTTCTAGCTCCCTGGTCTCCACCTCCCACGCCCGACTGCAGGACTTCTCCAGGACTTCCCCCATCCTCTGGAACTCACTACCCTAATCCATCAGACTGTCACCTACCCTCCTCACCTTTAGGCGCACCCTGAAAACCCATCTCTTCAGGGAAGCCTACCCCGCCCTCACCTAACAGCCAATCTCCTCCACTCCCCCTACCACTCCATCCCCCACAGCCACTTCCTCCTGTACCACTATCCCCTCCCTCCTAGATTGTAAGCTTGAAAGAGCAGGGCCCTTGAATCCCTCATGTTTTGTTACTGTATTGTCTCATGTTCTGTCCCCCAATATAATGTACAGTGCTGAGCAAACCTTTTAGCGCTATATAAATACTGTATAATAATAATAATAATAATAATAAAAGCCCTGATTCCCCCCCCCCTTTCCTGACGAGCAGCCAATCGTTGTTCATCACACTGCAAGGTGTCTCTCCGCCTTGCTAGTCCCCGGGTGTGGTGCTGAAGACAGGCAGGGAGGGGAGGAGGAGATATACAGCACAATGTTAAAAATATTACACGTTTAAGTCGCCATAAAGCCTCTTTTGATTTTAAAAGCCCCAGCGATTCCTAAATATGGTTTTGGTTAATTTTTTTTTTTTTTTTAAATCTGGACAAGTAGATTGTCATGAGGGACAAGTAGATTGGGGCCCCGATTTAGCCCCTGGACAAGTAGTTTTTTCAAAAATTTCAACACCCCTGGTGAATTGTTTCATAGTCCCACTTTATCCATATCTCTGCACTGCAGTGCTGTGTGGGGACATGCAGTTCCTATTTGTTCCACTGCATGAAAATGCAGCATGTCTGTATATTTCCTCACTGCACATCACACCAGCGATCTGGTGTGACCAGGGCACATGGAAAACAATAGGGATAAACCACGGGGAAGTGTGCATGTATTGACGATATATACTGAAGAAATGTATTTTTCTGGTTTTCTTACATACACTTTTCTGACATCTTATTTTGCTAATTTAAACCATTTCCCAGGCTGTGTTGGGATGTCCCTCTTCTCTCCAGTCTGATGTGTTCCTCTTCTCTGATGGCTGTGTAAACAGCAGTCTTGTAATCAGTAGAAGTTACTGCACATACTTCCCTTTAGCTGAATGAAATTCTGTTTTACTTAAATATATTTTATGAAGGTCAGTGATGCCCTCAATGATATTTTTTTTTTATTCTGCCACTCTAGTTCTTAAGCTTGGTAAATGTAATGACTTTTTTTCTTTATGTATAGAAAACTACTTTAATTGATGGGTCTTGAGCTCAACTTTAAGGTGCAGCTCCTAAAATACAGTGTAAAGTATACAAGCGGTTGATGCCTAATTTGTTGCGCTAATGGAAAACTTTTACAAACCTGGACAATTCAATCTGAGCATGCGATGAGCGAAAAAAAGCATAAGCAGAGAGGATACCTTTGTCAAGATTAGCCGATACAGAGTTATAGCAGCTGAAGTTCTATGCTGATCTTCTATTTCAGTGGAAATTCATGTGTAGTAAAACATGTAGGTGTGAATCCAGCCTTAATGAGTAATAAGGGCATTTGGGAAGCCTAAAAAAAAAAAAATAATAACCGTACAATATACGTACAGCCAAAGGCCCCTTTCACACGGCGCCTTAAATAGATCCCCCACTGAACTGAGCAGAACAGGATGGATGCTATGTTTTTGTTCAGTGTTTAGCTC
Organism: Staurois parvus; assembly: GCF_062004578.1. Classification (NCBI taxonomy): domain Eukaryota; kingdom Metazoa; phylum Chordata; class Amphibia; order Anura; family Ranidae; genus Staurois; species Staurois parvus. Next base: position 872,665 of record NW_028318261.1, on the reverse strand, counting down.
CATTTAAATACTGAGTTTTCAGGATCCATATTAGATCTGTTATCAGCCATATACTTTAGATGTCCTCTGTTCCGTCCTGTTGGGAAAAAATGGGAAAGGACTCAGACTTTTCCTCCCCCCCCCCCCCCCCCAGAAATGGTTGGACTCAGAAGTAAGCGAATGTAAATGGACACACGACCATTTACATTCATGTGCCCATTAGGGTTGCCACCTCATCCCTTTAAAACCGAACACATAATATACACCCAGGTTCTGAGGCTGAGTTAATACAGATAAGGCACTAGGTGAGTTTAATGACCACCTTAATCAGCCACAGAACCTGTGTAATTAATATGTGTTTAGGTTTAAGGGGATGAGGTGGCAACCCTAGTGCCCATAGACTTGTATAGAATTTCTGGTTTAGTTCCAACTGAAAAACTGACAGGGGGACCTGATTGACTCACCCGTGTAAAGGGAAACAAGGTTTTTGATTTATTAGTTTGTTTATTTTAACTAGCTGCTAATATTCATTTTTTTGTTTTGTTTTTTTCCCTGTGTGAGCAGGCCGAGGAAACTCCTGCAAGTTGTCCGTTGATGGCAGTCTTTATTGTACATATGTGAGGATCCCTATTTTTGTTGGTGTTTTCTAATTGTCTTTGTCACTCATCACTCGGAAATCAGAAAATGATGGCGCAGGGAGTTTTGACAAATATGAAATAGAGAGTCATTGATTAGAAGTATTTGTATAGCCAAAAGTTTTATATAGTTTAGCCTTCCTTACGCTATCAGGATAATTGGTGTCTTTTTGCTGCTATCCATGGATTGAGTTTCAGCTGATTCATGCTGCCCCGTCCACATCTTCCAGCTTGACAAAAATTGATTGTTCAATTGACTTTTGTTAAAGGAGCTCGGTGGAAAACTATCAGCTGAACAGCCCCTTCAGTCAGTTGGATGTAGCCGCTGATCAGGTATTCTGACAGTTGCTGGAGATGGCTGTCAGGATACAATAGCTGGCAGTGAAGATTTGTCCATAAATGTTTGATTTTGTCTTGATGATAGATGTTGAATCTCCCCATTGAAGACACAGACAACAATAAGAAATCAGTAATAGCTAGTTTTGCCATAACATGCACTTTAACCAAGCCATTGTTTACAATTGGTTAGCATGGTAACCAAGACATTGTTTACATTTTGTTACCATGGTAACCAAGACATTGTTTACATTTTGTTACCATGGTAAGCAAGCCACTGTTTAAATTTTGTTATCATGGTATCCAAGCCATTTTTTACATTTGGTTACCATGGTAACAAAGCCATTGTTACATACATCAGTTTACCACCAGCGTATATTGGAGTAATTGTTAATGATTCATACTCTGAATGGTCTGGGGTCATCAGTGGTGTACCCCAGGTTTCAGTGTTGGGACCCTTACTTTTTAATATATTTATAAACGATATAGGGTCTGGGATTAAAAATCCCATTTCAGTCTTTGCAGATGACACCAAGCTGTGCAGTGGAATAATGTCCTTACAGGATGTCTCTAATTTACAAGCCAACCTCAATGCACTGTTTAATTGGGCAACTATGTGGCAATTGAGGTTTAATGTTGATAATTGTAAGGTTATGCACTTGGGGGTTAAGAATATGCATGCATCATACATACTAGGGGGGGTACAACTAGGGGAATCAATGGTGGGGAAGCGATATCATTTTACCCCTGTACAAATCATTAGTAATACCTCATCTGGAATATGCAGTTCAGTTTTGGTCACTAATTCACAAAAAGAACATTGGGGAACTGGAGAAAGTACAGAGAAGGGCAACCAAGCTGATAAGAGGCATGGAGGAGCTCAGCTATGAGGAAAGATTAGAGGAACTGAATTTATTTTCTCTGGAGAAGAGGAGATTAAGGGGGGATATGATCAACATGTATAAATACATCAGTGGTTCATATAGTGAACTCGGTGTAGAGCTATTCACCCTGAGGTCATCACAGAGGACAAGGGGGCACACTTTACTTTTGGAGGAAAAGAAATGTAATCTCCAAAACACGGAAAGATTTCTTCACAGTGAAAGCTGTGAGAATGTGGAATAGACTCCCTCAAGAGTTGGTTCTGGCCAGCTCAGTGGATTGCTTTAAAAAAAAAAGTCCTGGATTCTTTCTTAGTATCCAGTTATATTCTGTGTATCTAACATTTATAAGTAACGTTGATCCAGGGAATATCTGATTGCCTCTTGGGGGATCAGGAAGGATTTTTTTTCCCTGCAGGAGAAAATTGGATCATGCTTTGCTGAGTTTTTTTGGATCAACTGTGGGTATAGGATTTTAACTTTTGTTTTCTTTATGAATGGTTAACTGGATGGACTTTTGTCTTTTTTTCAGCCAGACTAACGATATAACTATGTAAATAAAGTCTTGTAATCTGGTAGTTGATCCCCAATGCAGGGGGGTAACTTTCACTACTTTGACCACCATTGCAGGGGGGAAAGAAACCAATAGGCTGCAGATTTAATTTAATTTGTATCCCTCTTCCACACAGAAATGGGGTCTTCTGTTGTACAGATGACATGTTTTACTGAGTTATCCAAGTAATGAATTATTTGATTGCATTTCAGATGAAGAGCAACGATTTGTAAGTCGCACTTGAGGTACAATCAGTGGAGAAAATGGAAAGACAGAACGCCAAAGTGAACAAAGCTCTCCCCTATTTGGTCTACATTGTCACTGAGGTGAGGGCCATATTTTGTTCTTTTTAAGGGTTCATTAAAGGAGGAGTAAAGTCAAAGCTCGTCTGGCTCTACTTCTCCTGGGAATCACAGTAGTGCAGTTCGTTCAGCACTCCTGTGACCCGTTTTCTAAAACCCCCTGTCAGCTTACATCACTCAGCCTGTCCAGGAAAGATCTTGACTTTAACCACTTGTTCTCCTGAGGATTTACCCCCCTTCCTGACCAGGCCATTTTTTGGCATTGCAGCGCTGCATTACTTTAACTGACAATTGCGCGTTCACACAACGCTGCACCCAAATGAAATTTACGTCCTTTTGTTCCTCATGAATTGAGCTTTATTTCAGTGGTATTTGATTGCCTGTGCGTTTTTTTATTTTTTGCTCTATAAAAAAAAAAAATAAGATCGACAATTTTGAGAAAAAAAAACAATATTTTTGCTATTAAACATGTCCAGTAATAAAAAATTTAAAAATCAAATTTCGTCATAAATTTAGGCCAAAATGTATTCTGCTCCATGTCTACGTGTCGGCGATCAGCGACTTTTAGGACTGCGGGACTGCAACGGGCATTCAGACACTGGGGGAACTGACTTGGTGTCACTGATATCCCCAGTAAAAACCACTGACACTGTACTAATGGCACTGGACAGGAAAGGTTAACATGTGGGGCAATCAAAGGATTAGCTGTGTGCTGTTTCACTAGGGGCTGTGTGTTTGCGCTTCGCTGCACAGCCATGCAAAGCAGTGTGCAGGAGCTGACAGGGAGGAGAACTGTTTTCGGAGATGGTCAGCAATCACCGAGCATGGCAAATAATCACGAGTAATCACCGGCTGGAACTTAGTGATTGATGGCCGCAGCCGCTAATGACGCCGCACGTAGTGAGCGCGCAACCCTTACCCATATTTTGCGCACCCGTGCCAACCTATAGTAGTATTTCTGCTATAGGGCAAATGGGAAGCAGTTAAATACCACCAAAAGAAAGCTCTATTTGTGTGAAAAAAAACTTCATATGGGTACAGTGCTGCATGACCATGCAATTGTTGTTGAAAGTGCGACAGCACTAACAGCTGAAAATTGGCCTGGGCAGAATTGGGGTGAAAGTGTCCAGTAGGCAAGTGGTTAATCACCACTCAGTTTTTTATTTTTTGCTAAATTTAAAAAAAAAGAAAAATTTTGAAAAAAAGGACACATTTTTCTTAGTTTCTGTTATAAAATTTAGCAAATAAATAATTGTTCTTCCTAAATTTAGGCCAACATGTATTCTGCTACATTTCTTTGGTTAAAATAACTCAAATCAGTGTTTATTATTTAGTCTGTAGGAAAGTTATAGAATCCACAAACTATGGTATATACACTGCCTTGAAAAAGTATTCATACCCCATGAAATTGTCCACATTTTGTCATGTTACAACCAAAATCGTAAATGTATTTTATTGGGATTTTATGTGATAGACCAACACAAAGTGGCACATAATTGTGAAGTGGAAGGAAAATGAGAAATGGTTTTCAAAAAGTGTGGTGTGCATTTGTATTCAGACCCTTTAGTCTGATACCTCTATGTAAAATCTAGTGGAACCAACTGCCTTCAGAAATCATCTAATCAGTCCATCTATGCATAATTTAATCTCAGTATAAATACAGCTGTTCTGTGAAGCCCTCAGAGGTTTGTTAGAGAACATTAGTGAACAAACAGCATCATGAAGGCCAAGGAACACAACAGACAGGTCAGGGATAAAATTGTGGAGAGGTTTAATGCAGGCTTATGTTATATAAAAGCGTCCCAAGCTTTGAACATCTCACAGAGCACTGTTCAATCCATCATTTGAAAATGTAAAGAGTGGCACAACTGCAAACCTACCAAGACATGGCTGTCCACCTAAACTGACAGGCAGGGCAAGGAGAGCATTAATCAGAGAAGCAGCCAAGAGGCCCATGGTAACTCTGGAGGAGCTGCAGAGATCCATAGCTCAGGTGTGAGAATCTGTCCACAGGAGAACTATTAGTCATGCACTCCACAAATCTGGCCTTTATGAAAGAGTGGCAAGAATAAAGCCATTGTTGAAAGAAAGCCATAAGAAGTCCAGTTTGCGAGAAGCCATGTGGGGAACACCGCAAACACGTGGAAGAAATTGCTCTGGTCAGATGAGACCAAAATTTACCTTTTTGTCCTAAGAGCAAAACGCTATGTGTGGTAGAAAACTAACATTTCAAATCACATCAGCCTGAACACACCATCCCCACCGTGAAACATGGTGGTGGCAGCATCATGTTGTGGGTATGCTTTTCTTCAGCAACAGGGAAGCTGGTCAGAGTTGATGGGAAGATGGATGGAGCTAAATACAGGGCAATCTTAACCACCTCCCATCCGGCCCTTGTATATAAACGGCCGGACGATGGCAGTGCAGGGGCGGATGGCCCTCTCCCTGGGTGTGCACGCTCCCTGGGAGTATCCTCCAGACACAGTGGAACACAGATCGTCCTGTGAGGTCCCAATCATGTGATCACTGATTAGCCAATCAGTGATCACATGCAGAGTAGTAAGCAAGATGTCACTTCTGACATCATTACTTACTACGTGTGAAATCTGTGAATGATCACAGAAATCACATGGTACAAGACTATTCACAACAGCCTTGTACCATGTGACAAGCTGTGACCAATCACAGCTCACACAGTATTTCTCAATGGCTACAAGAACGCAGCCAGAGATAAGGAGAAATGATTGCTTTTACAGCCTTTATAGGTATAAAAGCTTTCAGTGTAAAAAAAAAAAATAAAATCATCACCGCCCACAAGTAGTACAAAAAAACTAAATCTAAAAAATAATTAAAAAATAATTATTTTTTTTTAAATTATAATTTTTGTTTATAAACTAATTTGGGTTATTTTTTTTTACTAAAGATAACTGAATAAATGTTGGCCAAGATTTATGATGAAATATTATTTATTTGCAAAATTTTATCAGAACAACACTTTTTTTCAAAATTTTGGCACTTTCATTTATATAGCGAAAAAAAATAAAAAAAATCCCAGTGGTGAATAAATACCACCAAAATAAAGCTTTATCTGTCTCAAAAAATGCTAAAAAATTCATATGGGTACAGTGTTGCATGACCACACAATTGTCATTCAAAGTGTGATAGCGCTGAAAGCTGAAAATTGGCCTGGACAGGAAGGGGGTGAAAGTGTCTGGACTTGAAGTGGTTAAAAGAAAACCTGTTAAAGTCTTCAGAAGACTTGAGACTGGGGTGGAGGTTTACTTTCCAGCAGGACTACGACCCTAAACATACAGTCAGAGCTACAATGGAATGGTTTAGATCAAAGCATATTCATGTGTTAGAATGGCTCAGTCAAAGTCCAGACCTAAATCCAATTGAGAATCTGTGGCAAGACTTGAAAATTGCTGTTCACAGAATGAGCTCTCCATTCAATCTGACAGAGCTTGAGCTATTTTTCACAGAAGAATGGGCAAAAATTTCACTCTAGATGTGCAAACCTGGTAAAAACATCCCCAAAAAGACTTGCAACTATGATTGCAGCGAAAGGTGGTTCTACAAAGTATTGACTCCAGGGGACTGAATACAAATGCACGCCACACTTTTCACATATTTGTAAAAAAATTTTGAAAACCATTTCTCATTTTCCTTCCACTTCATAATTACATAATTATGTGCCACTTTGTGTTGGTCTATCACATGAAATCCTGATAAAATACATTTCCCTTTTTGGTTGTAACATGACAATGTGGAAAATGTCAAGGGGTATGAATACTTTAAGGCACTGTATCTCAAAATCAATAATTCCTAATGTACTGATAGCCTGCCTCATTCTTAAGGCCTTAACATGCCAGGACAGTACAAATATTCCCCAAATGACCCCTTTTTGGAAAGTAGACAGTTCAAGGTATTTAGTAAGAGGCATGGTGAGTTTTTTGAAGTTGTAATTTTTTTGTCCTGATATTTGTAGAAATGAAGAACCATGACAGTACAGCATCATCATATAACTGGAGTGGTGGTGATCAGGAAAACTGGTGACAGTACCAAAATTTTTTTTCATTAAGTCAATTTTCTTTTTTTTTTCTTATTTATTTTATTACAATTTTTAACACACTGTGACCAGAGCAAATACTCAAATATGTAAAAAATACAACCATTTTTAGTAGTTTCACAGTAAATAAAGCAAAACATATAAAATATGTCTCTCGGCTGTTGCTATTTCATATAGATACAAATACACCATCAATTATAGTACATAGGGAAAACTTGAAATGTAGAATTTGTCATACAAGATCCCGAGAGTTTCAGAGTCAAAGCTCCTTCTTCGGGGTATTTCTGAATAGAGAGTGGTGTAATCTATGGAACTGAAATTGCAATTTTAGAATATCAATATATATACGATGCATCAAATCAATATATCTATATAGGAATGAAATACACTATAGTGAGTGAAAAGTTAAAAACAGTCACTGGGGCCGCCTAAGTGATAGGGTAAGTAAGGAAGGCTGCATTAAGATCAGTCAATACAATCAAAAAAGATGTCAAAAAGGGAAGTAACTGCAAAACACCCCCCACCAATTGCTGTTTATGATAGATGTATGCACAGATAATTGCAAAAGCATCCATATAGAATGATAAATAGTATTGGGATGGTGGAACAGAAGAGAAATCTCTACAGGATATATACCTGTATATATATATGTATATATATATATATATACATATATATATATATATCTCAATCAAAGATTTTCTTTTGAAAGTATATTAAAGTAAAGGCATATATTTCAGTGGGGTCATTAAACAGAGGCACCCAAATCACCAAAGTAAATAAGATCGATTACATTTTGGTGAGTATATTGATTGACTTGGTGGATATGTTTGTTTTGGTGACTTGGGAGCCTCTGTTTAATGCCCCCCCACTGAAATATATGCCTCTACTTTAATATACTTCAAAAGGCATGTTTTGAGATATATATATATATTATATATATTATTATTATACAGTATTTATAAAGCGCCAACAGTTCGGTCAGCGCTGTACATTACAAAGGGAGACAGAACATGCGACAGTACGAAAACAATACAATGTGATACACGAGGGGTTCGAGGGCCCTGCTATTTTGAGCTTACAATCTAGGAGGGAGGGGATAGTGGTACAGGAGGAGATAGCTGTGGGGAATGGAGTGGTAGGAAGAGTAGAGGTCGGCAATTAGCAGGGGGTGGGGTAGGCTTCCCTGAAGAGGTGGGTTTTCAGGGTGCGCCTAAATGAGAGGAGAGTAGGTGACAGGGCGGAGTGACAACTCATGGGGCCCTCGGGCAATAAGGGATCATGGGGCCCGTGTCCTTGCCCAAACTAAAAAAAGCCTATGAAAAAGGTACCAGGGGCATCTCATGGGCCCCCTACTGACCTCGGGCCCTCGGGCAGTGCCCGAGTTGCCAAATGGTCAGTCCGCCCCTGGTAGGTGATAGTCTGATGGATTGGGGTAGGGAGTTCCAGAGGATAGGTGATGTCCTGGAGAAATCCTGGAGGTGGGCATGGGAGGAGGAGACCAGGGAACTAGAGAGAAGGAGGTCTTGAGAGGAGCAGAGTGTGCGTGTTGGGTGGTACTTAGATATTAGGTCGGTGATGTAGTTTGGGGCAGTATGATGGACAGCTTTGTATGTCAGTGTTAGGATTTTGAATTTGATCCGTTGTGCAATCGGAAGCCAGTGGAGGGATTGGCAGAGGGGGGTGGCGGAAACGGAGTGGTTGGTGAGGTGAATGAGTCTGGCTGCCATGTTCAGGATCGACTGAAGCGGGGATAGCCTGTGGCGAGGCAGGCCAGTGAGGAGGGAGTTGCAGTAATCGAGTCATGATATGATGAGGGAGTGGATGAGCTGTTTAGTGGTTTCTGCGGTTAGGAACGTGCAGATTTTGGCGATGTTGCGGAGGTGGAGTCTGCATGAGTTTGTTAGTGATTGGACTTGGAAGGATAGGTTAGAGTCCAGAATGACATCAAGTACTCTGGCCTGCGGGGCGGGCCTGATAGTGGCATTGTTGGGGGGTGGTGTGCGAGCTGGGGGGGGGGGGAAGACTAGGAGCTCAGTTTTGGAGAGGTTCAGTTTAAGGAAGTGGAGTGACATCCAGTCTATGTCGTTTAGTAGGTTTTTTTGATTCGGGCGGAGACAGAGGGGGTGAGGTGGGGGTAGAGAGATAGATGTGTGTCGTCGGCATAGAGGTGGTAGTTGAAGCCGTGAGAGTGTATGAGTTGGCCAAGGGAGGAGGTGTAGATGGAGAAGAGAAGGGGCCCAAGGACGGAGCCTTGAGGGACCCCAACAGAGAGGGGGAGCGAGGGGGAGGTGGTAGCGTTATAGATAACGCTGAAGGAGCGTTGATAGGTAGGACGAGAACCAGGAGAGAGCAGAATCTCTGAGGCCGAGGAGTGTAGTTTTTTGAGGATGGGTGGTCAACTGTGTCAAAGGCAGCAGAGAGGTTGAGGAGTAGGAGCACTGAATAGTGGCCATTAGCTTTGGCGGTTAGCAAGTCGTTGGAGAGTTTGAGTAAGGCAGTTTTGGTGGAGTGTAGGGGACGGAAGCCGGACTGTAGGGGATCGAGGAGGTAGTTGTCGTTGAGGTGAGAGCTTAGGCGATTGTAGATTAAGCGCTCGAGGAGTTTGGATGAGAATGGGAGCAGGGAGATGGGTCTGAGGTTGTTCGGGTCGTTGGGGTCCAGAGAGGGCTTTTTAAGTATGGGAGTGATGTGCGCGTGCTTCAGAGGGGAGGGGAATGCGCCGGAAGAGAGATTAAAGATGTGGGTGAGGGAGCGTAGGATGGAGGGGGAGGGAGGTCATAGGAGTTGTGAGGGGATAGGGTCGAGGGGGCAGGTGGTGAGGCGGGCATCAGAAAAGACCTTGGTGACCTCCTCGATGGTAGTAAGGTCAATGGTGTGGAGGGGGCTACAGTGTGAGGAATGTTAGGTGGGGAGGAGGTCAGAGCAGTGGTGAGGGAGATGGGTGATGAGGGGGTAGCTGTGTGAGAGGGGACGAGTTTGGAGGGAGTTTGAGGAGCGGTGATGTCCTTGCGTATTGTGTCAATCTTGTTTTTAAAGTGATTGGCAATCTCATGGGCAGTGAGTGAGGTGCTGGGTGGAGGTGGGGCGGAGAGAGTAGAGAGTTAAAGGTGGAGAAAAGTCGGCAAGGATTGGAGGAGAGGGTCTTGATGAGGGTCAGGAAGTAGGCTTGTTTGGCAGCGTGGAGGGCGGAGGTGTATGTGTGGATGGCTGATTTATAGCAGGTGAAGGCTTGTTGGGATCTGGTTTTGCGCCATAGTCGCTCCAGGGCACGACTGTCGTTTGAGAGTTTTGGTGTGATCAGTCTGCCAAGGCTGGAGCGGTCAGGGTCTGATGTTTCGTGTGGCTAAAGGCGCTAATGAGTCAAGGGCGACTGACAGCGAGTTGTTATTGGTCAGTCATAGCCAGGTCGGGGCAGGACGGGGAGGATGCTGTCGTGGAGTTGATCAGCTGCAGAGTGGAGAGGGGCAGGGTTTAGGTTGCGGAGGTTACAGCTGGTAGTAGTATGGCATTTGGAGGGGTAGGCGTTAGAGGACGAGGAGACAGAGAAGGTAATAAGGTTGTGGTCCGAGAGAGGGAAGGGGGTGTTAGTGAGGTTGTGGGGAGCGCAGAGGTGGGAGAAGACAAGGTCCAGGATATTTCCGTCGGAGTGGGTGGTGGATTGTATGCACTGTGTGAGTGCAAAGGAGGAGGTTAAGTGGAGGAGTTAGGATGAGGCCGGGTTGTTGATGTTGACAGGGATGTTGAAATCCCCAAGGATGATGGTGGGTAGCTCGGAGGAGAAAAAGAAGGGTAACCAGGTGGAAAAGTCATCAAGGAAGCTGGATACGGGTCTAGGAGGCTGGTAGATTACGGCAACCTTCAGGGGGGTTGGGGAGAATAGTCGGATGCAGTGGGCCTCGAAGGAGAAGGATAGAGAGGGGGGGTTTGGGAGGACTCAGAAGGTGCTCTGTGGTGACATATATATTTATATATATATTTATTTATATATATATATATATATATATATATATATATATATTTGTTTCTCTTGTAGAAATTTGTCTTCTCTTCCAACATCCAATACTAATTATCTTAGATGGGTGCTTTTTGCCCTTATCTGTGCAGACATCTATCATAAAGAGCAATTGGTGGGTGTTTGGCAGTTACTTCCTTTTTACATCTTTTTTTGATTGCATTGACTGACATTAATGCAGCCTACCTTACGTACCTATCACTTAGATGGCCCCAGTGACTGATGAGCCACAGGTAGCTGGGTCCCTAAGGGGACGCAAGTGGGGAAGTGGTGGCCATGTGGTTTGTTTTTATGCTACGGCTGATGTTTGAACTTTTGATTCAATCTAGTGTGAGTATTGCATACTTACATATATCTGTATATTGATAGTGTATGTATTCAAAAATTGCAATTTCAGTTCCATAGATTACACTATCTTTCATGCAGAAATATCCCTGAAGAAGGAGCATTATGACTCTGAAACACTTGGGGTATTGCATGACAAATTGTACATTTCTCTATGTACTATAATTGGTGGGTTGAAGGTACCAATAATTTTGTCCAGTCCATTTTTGGCATTTTGTATGGAACGTCAGATTTGGCTTTTTTGTTTCTCCACTTTTTTGCCTCATACCAATACAAACAAAAGAAATAAATATGAGAATGCCTAAACATTTATAATTGCAACAATTTTCTGGGGTGAAGTGGTGCATTGTCTGACAGAAATGTAGGTGTGCTAGTATTTTTTGCCATGACTGTATTTTATAAGCATTGTTTTATTTATTGTGAAACTACTAAAAATTGTTGTACTTTTATACATATTTGAGTATTTCTGCCTGTAAAAATCTCAAACAATTGGGGGAAGTTTCCATAGTTAACTTGAATACGGTATACCTCTGGATGAGCTGATTCTGGCGATAGGCACTGATCAACTCCCTTGTATGCAGGTACAATGTAAATGTTTTCTTTATTAAAGTGGTTTTATCTGCACTCTCCAGTGTGCTCTGCTTCTGTCATGTATAATTGGCCCTTGGAAATATATATACAGAGCTTGTCTGGATCCAATGTAGCCTGATACATTTGTAAGATTAGAGATACAGTATATATAAATATAGCCGGTAACTGACAGGCTCCAAACTGTCACATAGACCTATCAACCCAGGAAAGTTGTTGCATTCCAAAATGTCTCAGTCAATATGTTTAATTCATTTCAGGTTTAACAGTTGCACAACCGTTTCAAGTGTCCCCACTCTTCACCAGGTGCAGGTAAGCTCAACCATTGTTGTGCAGTTGTTACCTGGAATAAATTCAACATATAGAGCAAGAGGGTTGACTTCTCTGAATTGGTGTGTGTGTGTGTGTGTGTGTGTGTATACCACCACTACCCGCCTGAACCACAGATACAAGGCAGGATGGATTCATGCTTTCATGTTTTTTACGCCAAATTCTAACCCTACCATCTGAATGTTGCCGCAACCAGTGTGCCCATTCTCCTCTGACATCAAGGTATTTTCGCCCACACAACTTCCGCGCACTAGATATTTTCTCTTTTTCAGACCGTTCTCTGTAAACCCTAGAGATGGTTGTGCCTGAAAATCCCAGTATGTCAGCAGTTTCTGAAATACTCAGACCAGCCCATCTGGCACCAACAACCAAGCCACGTTCAAGTCACTTAATTCTCTTTTTTACCCCATTCTGATGCTCGGTTTTAACTTCAGTAAGTCGTCTTGACCATGTCTAGATGCCTAAATGTATTGAGCTGTTGCCATGTGATTGGCTGATTAGCAATTTGTGTTACCAAGCAATTGAACAGGTTTACCTAAAAGTGGCCGTTGAGTGTATAATTAGGCTTAAATATCTAAATGAATCACCTGACAAGATCTATAGAAAATATATAGCTTTGTTATCAGCCCCCACCCTTTCTGCCTTTAGGCGATTTTTGAAAACTCACTTCTTCAGGGAGGCCTACCCCACCTCCACCTAAGAAGTGTACTTGAATCACCTCCACCAGATCATCCCCCTCATCTATCACCTTTTGTATCACCTCCCCCTTCCTTTAGATTGTAAGCTCCAGGAGCAGGGCCCTACTATTCCTTCTGTACTGAAATGTATTGTAATTGTACTGTCTCCCTTATATTGTACAGCGCTGCGCAAACTGTTGGCGCTATATAAATCCTGTATAATAATAATAAAAATAATATTTTCTAAAAAAACAGCCCTCAACATGATAGAATATGAGACCCTAGAATAAAAATCACTATTAAAGCAGTGTTTGTTTGTTTTTTTTTAAGAAACATTTTCCTGTTTTTGCACTTAAAATGGAGCTAACCTTACTGTTCCTTCAATGGTCTCGTCTCTCAATGGCATCTCCTCCTAGGTGACTGTCACGTACCTGGTTGAGGCCAAGCTGACGAGAGGGCTTTCCCTTACACCTCCTGTCCTGTTTCACCTGGGGTTGATGACAGGGCATGGAGGGGCATGGGTGTTTTGCTGGAGATTATTATTATTATACAGTATTTATAAAGCGCCAATAGTTCGCTCAGCGCTTATATCCTGGCTGGAGAAGATGCCGGACAGCAGGCAGACTGGTGAAGTTACAGATACAGAAGGCACTGTAGCAGGTGCAGAAGAGCAGGCAGTAGTCAAGCTGGTGAGCAGGTGGATGCAGGATCTCAGGTGGGCAGAAGTCGGTAGTAGCCAGGTAGCCGAGGTACAGAATCGAGAACCAGAGCATAGTCAGAGCCAGGCCAGGGAAAGTAAAGTTTAGCAGAGAAGGTATGGGAACAGCTGGCAGGAAGCAGAGTCAGGTCACAAGCCGGAGTCAACAACAGAGTATCAGGAACAAACGGAGTCAAACAGGTCGGGCCAAACACAGGAGTGAGCACAGAATCAGGTCACAGGCAGTAGGAGCTGACGACCACTCAGCAATCCTCTGGTTTCTACAGCAGCTTTAAATAGGCAAGTGGGTGCCTAATGTGCGTGAGTGTACTGACCATGCTAATGTGCTTACGCATGTGCATGAGTTAGGGCATGTCCAGTTCTTGTTTTTGAGAGTTGTGTTTAGAGATGAGCGAAGAAATGAAAAATTCGATTCGACTGATTCGGCGAATTCGTGGACAATATTCGATTCGAGTCGAATAAATTCGCTGTGAATTTAACTTAAAAAAGGGTGTTTCTAGGCTTCAGAGAGACTTAATATTAGTGCAGAACACTGTACCTTTAATTTAAATGCCCTTGGAGTCTGCTGGGGAAGAGAAATAATACTGTCAGTCAGTATGACATGCAGATGAGTGCCGTCGATCTTAGAATCACCGCACACTTCACTCATTTGGGCAGTCACGGGGCCAAAACCAGAGTGTGGAGCCACAGTGTGGCGGTGGAGGCAGCAGCAATGGGAGGCCATACAGCACCCTATGACAAAAATGGAAACCACCAGCAGTGTGAGGAGACCTGAAAGTGGCACATGGCAGAGTGTGGCGATAGAGACAGCAGCAATGGGAGGCCGTACAGGGACCCATGACACACTCTGGACCTGGCAGCAGCATGAGGAGGCGGTACAGGGGCCCATGACAGATTACGGGCCTGGCAGCAGCATGAGGAGTCGGTACAGGGGCCCATGGCAGATTACGGGCCTGGCAGCAGCAATGGGAGGCCGTACAGGGACCCATGACACACTCTGGACCTGGCAGCAGCATGGGGAGGCGGTACAGGGGCCCATGACAGATTACGGGCCTGGCAGCAGCATGAGGAGTCGGTACGGGGGCCCATGACACACTCTGGACCTGGCAGCAGCATGAGGAGGCGGTACAGGGGCGCATGACAGATTACGAGCCTGGCAGCAGCAACTTGGACAGGAGGACGTTCAGCTTCTGCACCGTCGGGTGCGTGCTCGCAAACTGTTGTCTCTTGGAAACGGATTCCAAGAAAGACTGCTGACGGAATCCGTGAAGAGGAGTAGCAGGAGAAGGAGCATCTGAACGAGCGGAATATGCCAACAAGCGACAACAGTGGCCCATGACAGATTACGGGCCTGGCAGCAGCATGAGGAGTCGGTACGGGGGCCCATGGCAGATTACGGGCCTGGCAGCAGCTATGGGAGGCCCGTAATCTGCCAGCACCCTATGACAAAAAATGGAACCCACCAGCAGTGTGAGGAGACCTGAAAGTGGCACATGGCAGAGTGTGGCGATGGAGACAGCAGCAATGGGAGGCCGTACAGGGACCCATGAGAGACTCTGGACCTGGCAGCAGCATGAGGAGGCGGTATAGGGGCCCATGGCAGATTAGGGGCCTGGCAGCAGCTATGGGAGGCCCGTAATCTGCCAGCACCCTATGACAAAAAATGGAACACACCAGCAGTGTGAGGAGACCTGAAAGTGGCACATGGCAGAGTGTGGCGATGGAGGCAGCAGCAATGGGAGGCCGTACAGGGACCCATGAGAGACTCTGGACTTGGCAGCAGCATGAGGAGGCGGTATAGGGGCCCATGGCAGATTAGGGGCCTGGCAGCAGCTATGGGAGGCCCGTAATCTGCCAGCACCCTATGACAAAAAATGGAACACACCAGCAGTGTGAGGAGACCTGAAAGTGGCACATGTTTGGGGCATGATTCATGGCGGATTTAGTCAGTTGTGTCAGGAACTGGTGGTTTGAAATCCAGACTAATCCACGCCTGATTCATTTTCACAAACGTGAGTCTCTCCACACTTTGGGTGGACAGTCGTGTCCTCCGCGGAGTTGCAATACCTCCTGCCGCACTAAACACGCGCTCCGATGCCACGCTACTGGCCGGGCATGACAGCCTTTCAAGGGCAAATTCAGCTAGTTGGGGCCAAAGGTCAAGTTTCGTTGCCCAGTAGTCAAGGGGATTGTCTACCTCGGTTGGCAGGGTGCTGTCCAAGTAGGCCTAAGCCTGTTGTTTGAGGTCCTGCTCCAGGTCCACCTGATGCTGCTGCTGCTGCTGCGGCTGGTTAGTAGTTTCCTCACTGCGCTGGTGAAGAAAGCTACTCATCATCGACTGCAGACTGAGGCAGCCGCTGCTGGTGGAGCTGCCACTGCTCCTACCACCCCACCCCTCCCCTGCTGCCATGGCAGCGGAACACGAGCGCACAGGGCCCACAGTGTCTGAGGATGGACGTTGGCGCAGACAGGCAGAGACCAGCTGACTACATAGGTGTTTTTTATAGTACGTTATTTTGGCCTCCCTCTCAGCAGGTGTGAAAAAGGCCACCATTTTTGAACGGTAGCGAGGGTCCAACAAGGTGGACAGCCAAAAGTCATCCCTCTGTCTGATGGTTATTATTCGGCTGTCGCTACGCAAGCAACCGAGCATGCTATGGGCCATTTGTGCCAAGGAATGCGAGGGACTCCCTGCCTCCATCTCCACAGCATACTGCCATGGTGCGTCTAGGTCCTCTGTCTCCTCTTCCTCCTCCTCTACCAGATGCTCCTGCTCCTCCACTCCTGTCCGCTGAGTGGAAAAACCACCCATTTCACTCAATAATTCCTGAGCACCAATGTCCTCCTCTACCTCCTCCTCTTCTTCCAGTCCTGCCCCCACAGGGGCCATGTGGCGTTGAGATCTGTGCGCCACGTCTACCGCACCCTGACCAGCCATTGTTAACAGCATTTGTTCCAGGACGTGCAACAGAGGAATGACGTCGTTCATCCCATAGTCCTGCCGACTCACGAATAGCGTGGCCTCCTCAAAGGGCCTGAGCAAGCGCAGGTGTCACGCATGAGCTGCCAATGGCTGACATCTAAGTTACACAGGGAGTACCTTTATCTGCTTTTAACATCAGGAAATCTGTGATGGCCTTTTGCTGTTCGTAAAGGCGGTCTAACATATGTAGGGTTGAATTCCACCTTGTTGCAACGTCACAGCATGAGGAGTCGGTATAGGGGCCCATGGCAGATTAGGGGCCTGGCAGCAGTTATGGGAGGCCCATAATCTGCCAGCACCCTATGACAAAAAATGGAACACACCAGCAGTGTGAGGAGACCTGAAAGTGGCACATGGCAGAGTGTGGCGATGGAGACAGCAGCAATGGGAGGCCGTACAGGGACCCATGAGAGACTCTGGACCTGGCAGCAGCATGAGGAGGCGGTATATAGGGGCCTACGGCAGATTAGGGGCCTGGCAGCAGCTATAGGAGGCCCGTAATCTGCCAGCACCCTATGTCAAAAAATTCAACACACCAGCAGTGTGTGAGGAGACCTGAAAGTGGCACATGGCAGAGTGTGGCGATGGAGACAGCAGCAATGGGAGGCCGTACAGGGACCCATGACAGACTCTGGACTTGGCAGCAGCATGAGGAGGCGGTATATAGGGGCTTATGGCAGATTAGGGGCCTGGCAGCAGCTATAGGAGGCCCGTAATCTGCCAGCACCCTATGTCAAAAAATTCAACACACCAGCAGTGTGAGGAGACCTGAAAGTGGCACATGGCAGAGTGTGGCGATGGAGACAGCAGCAATGGGAGGCCGTACAGGGACCCATGACAGACTCTGAACTTGGCAGCAGCATGAGGAGGCGGTATATAGGGGCCCATGGCAGATTAGGGGCCTGGCAGCAGCTATAGGAGGCCCGTAATCTGCCAGCACCCTATGTCAAAAAATTCAACACACCAGCAGTGTGAGGAGACCTGAAAGTGGCACATGGCAGAGTGTGGCGATGGAGACAGCAGCAATGGGAGGCCGTACAGGGACCCATGACAGACTCTGGACTTGGCAGCAGCATGAGGAGGCGGTATATAGGGGCCCATGGCAGATTAGGGGCCTGGCAGCAGCTATGGGAGGCCCGTAATCTGCCAGCACCCTATGTCAAAAAATTCTACACACCAGCAGTGTGTGAGGAGACCTGAAAGTGGCACATGGCAGAGTGTGGCGATGGAGACAGCAGCAATGGGAGGCCGTACAGGGACCCATGACAGACTCTGGACTTGGCAGCAGCATGAGGAGGCGGTATATAGGGGCCCATGGCAGATTAGGGGCCTGGCAGCAGCTATGGGAGGCCCGTAATCTGCCAGCACCCTATGTCAAAAAATTCAACACACCAGCAGTGTGTGAGGAGACCTGAAAGTGGCACATGGCAGAGTGTGGCGATGGAGAAAGCAGCAATGGGAGGCCGTACAGGGACCCATGAGAGACTCTGGACCTGGCAGCAGCATGAGGAGGCGGTATATAGGGGCCTATGGCAGATTAGGGGCCTGGCAGCAGCTATGTGAGGCCCGTAATCTGCCTGCACCCTATGTCAAAAAATTAAACACACCAGCAGTGTGAAGAGACCTGAAAGTGGCACATGGCAGAGTGTGGCGATGGAGACAGCAGCAATGGGAGGCCGTACAGGGACCATGACAGACTCTGGACTTGGCAGCAGCATGAGGAGGCGGTATATAGGGGCCCATGGCAGATTAGGGGCCTGGCAGCAGCTATGTGAGGCCCGTAATCTGCCTGCACCCTATGTCAAAAAATTTAACACACCAGCAGTGTGAAGAGACCTGAAAGTGGCACATGGCAGCAGAGTGTGGCGATGGAGACAGCAGCAATGGGAGGCCGTACAGGGACCCATGAGAGACTCTAGACTTGGCAGCAGCATGAGGAGGCGGTATATAGGGGGCCCATGGCAGATTAGGGGCCTGGCAGCAGCTATGTGAGGCCCGTAATCTGCCTGCACCCTATGTCAAAAAATTAAACACACCAGCAGTGTGAAGAGACCTGAAAGTGGCACATGGCAGCAGAGTGTGGCGATGGAGACAGCAGCAATGGGAGGCCGTACAGGGACCCATGAGAGACTCTAGACTTGGCAGCAGCATGAGGAGGCGGTATATAGGGGCCCATGGCAGATTAGGGGCCTGGCAGCAGCTATGTGAGGCCCGTAATCTGCCTGCACCCTATGTCAAAAAATTTAACACACCAGCAGTGTGAAGAGACCTGAAAGTGGCACATGGCAGCAGAGTGTGGCGATGGAGACAGCAGCAATGGGAGGCCGTACAGGGACCATGACAGACTCTGGACTTGGCAGCAGCATGAGGAGGCGGTATATAGGGGCCCATGGCAGATTAGGGGCCTGGCAGCAGCTATGTGAGGCCCGTAATCTGCCTGCACCCTATGTCAAAAAATTTAACACACCAGCAGTGTGAAGAGACCTGAAAGTGGCACATGGCAGCAGAGTGTGGCGATGGAGACAGCAGCAATGGGAGGCCGTACAGGGACCATGACAGACTCTGGACTTGGCAGCAGCATGAGGAGGCGGTATATAGGGGCCCATGGCAGATTAGGGGCCTGGCAGCAGCTATGTGAGGCCCGTAATCTGCCTGCACCCTATGTCAAAAAATTTAACACACCAGCAGTGTGAAGAGACCTGAAAGTGGCACATGGCAGCAGAGTGTGGCGATGGAGACAGCAGCAATGGGAGGCCGTACAGGGACCATGACAGACTCTGGACTTGGCAGCAGCATGAGGAGGCGGTATATAGGGGCCCATGGCAGATTAGGGGCCTGGCAGCAGCTATGTGAGGCCCGTAATCTGCCTGCACCCTATGTCAAAAAATTTAACACACCAGCAGTGTGAAGAGACCTGAAAGTGGCACATGGCAGCAGAGTGTGGCGATGGAGACAGCAGCAATGGGAGGCCGTACAGGGACCCATGAGAGACTCTAGACTTGGCAGCAGCATGAGGAGGCGGTATATAGGGGCCCATGGCAGATTAGGGGCCTGGCAGCAGCTATGTGAGGCCCGTAATCTGCCTGCACCCTATGTCAAAAAATTAAACACACCAGCAGTGTGAAGAGACCTGAAAGTGGCACATGGCAGCAGAGTGTGGCGATGGAGACAGCAGCAATGGGAGGCCGTACAGGGACCCATGAGAGACTCTAGACTTGGCAGCAGCATGAGGAGGCGGTATATAGGGGCCCATGGCAGATTAGGGGCCTGGCAGCAGCTATGTGAGGCCCGTAATCTGCCTGCACCCTATGTCAAAAAATTAAACACACCAGCAGTGTGAAGAGACCTGAAAGTGGCACATGGCAGCAGAGTGTGGCGATGGAGACAGCAGCAATGGGAGGCCGTACAGGGACCATGACAGACTCTGGACTTGGCAGCAGCATGAGGAGGCGGTATATAGGGGCCCATGGCAGATTAGGGGCCTGGCAGCAGCTATGTGAGGCCCGTAATCTGCCTGCACCCTATGTCAAAAAATTTAACACACCAGCAGTGTGAAGAGACCTGAAAGTGGCACATGGCAGCAGAGTGTGGCGATGGAGACAGCAGCAATGGGAGGCCGTACAGGGACCATGACAGACTCTGGACTTGGCAGCAGCATGAGGAGGCGGTATATAGGGGCCCATGGCAGATTAGGGGCCTGGCAGCAGCTATGTGAGGCCCGTAATCTGCCTGCACCCTATGTCAAAAAATTTAACACACCAGCAGTGTGAAGAGACCTGAAAGTGGCACATGGCAGCAGAGTGTGGCGATGGAGACAGCAGCAATGGGAGGCCGTACAGGGACCATGACAGACTCTGGACTTGGCAGCAGCATGAGGAGGCGGTATATAGGGGCCCATGGCAGATTAGGGGCCTGGCAGCAGCTATGTGAGGCCCGTAATCTGCCTGCACCCTATGTCAAAAAATTTAACACACCAGCAGTGTGAAGAGACCTGAAAGTGGCACATGGCAGCAGAGTGTGGCGATGGAGACAGCAGCAATGGGAGGCCGTACAGGGACCATGACAGACTCTGGACTTGGCAGCAGCATGAGGAGGCGGTATATAGGGGCCCATGGCAGATTAGGGGCCTGGCAGCAGCTATGGGAGGCCCGTAATCTGCCAGCACCCTATGTCAAAAAATTTAATACACCAGCAGTGTGAAGAGACCTGAAAGTGGCACATGGCATGAGAGACTCTGGACCTGGCAGCAGCAGGAGGAGGCGGTATAGGGGCCCATGGCTGATTAGGGGCCTGGCAGCAGCTATGTGAGGCCCGTTATCTTGCAGCACCCTATGTCAAAAAATTTAACACACCAGCAGTGTGAAGAGACCTGAAAGTGGCACATGGCAGCAGAGTGTGGCGATGGAGACAGCAGCAATGGGAGGCCGTACAGGGACCCATGAGAGACTCTGGACCTGGCAGCAGCAGGAGGAGGTGGTATATAGGGGCCCATGGCAGATTAGGGGCCTGGCAGCAGCTATGTGAGGCCCGTAATCTGCCTGCACCCTATGTCAAAAAATTTAACACACCAGCAGTGTGAAGAGACCTGAAAGTGGCACATGGCAGCAGAGTGTGGCGATGGAGACAGCAGCAATGGGAGGCCGTACAGGGACCCATGAGAGACTCTGGACCTGGCAGCAGCAGGAGGAGGTGGTATATAGGGGCCTATGGCAGATTAGGGGCCTGGCAGCAGCTATAGGAGGCCCGTAATCTGCCAGCACCCTATGTCAAAAAATTCAACACACCAGCAGTGTGAGGAGACCTGAAAGTGGCACATGTTTGAGGCATGATTCATGGCGGATTTAGTCAGTTGTGTCAGGAACTGGTGGTTTGAAATCCAGACTAATCCACGCCTGATTCATTTTCACAAACGTGAGTCTCTCCACACTTTGGGTGGACAGTCGTGTCCTCCGCGGAGTTACAATACCTCCTGCCGCACTAAACACGCGCTCCGATGCCACGCTACTGGCCGGGCATGACAGCCTTTCAAGGGCAAATTCAGCTAGTTGGGGCCAAAGGTCAAGTTTCGTTGCCCAGTAGTCAAGGGGATTGTCTACCTCGGTTGGCAGGGTGCTGTCCAAGTAGGCCCAAGCCTGTTGTTTGAGCTCCTGCTCCAGGTCCACCTGATGCTGCTGCTGCTGCTGCGGCTGGTTAGTAGTTTCCTCACTGCGCTGGTGAAGAAAGCTACTCATCATCGACTGCAGACTGAGGCAGCCGCTGCTGGTGGAGCTGCCACTGCTCCTACCACCCCACCCCTCCCCTGCTGCCATGCCAGCGGAACGCGAGCGCACAGGGCCCACAGTGTCTGAGGATGGACGATGGCGCACAAAGGCAGAGACCAACTGACTACATAGGTGGTTTTTATAGTACGTAATTTTGGCCTCCCTCTCAGCAGGTGTGAAAAAGGCCACCATTTTGGACCGGTAGCGAGGGTCCAACAAGGTGGACAGCCAAAAGTCATCCCTCTGTCTGATGGTTATTATTCGGCTGTCGCTACGCAAGCAACCGAGCATGCTATGGGCCATTTGTGCCAAGGAATGCGAGGGACTCCCTGCCTCCATCTCCACAGCATACTGCCACGGTGCGTCTGGGTCCTCTGTCTCCTCCTCCTCCTCCTCTACCAGATGCTCCTGCTCCTCCACTCCTGTCCGCTGAGTGGAAAAACCACCCATTTCACTCAATAATTCCTGAGCACAAATGTCCTCCTCTACCTCCTCCTCTTCTTCCTGTCCTGCCCCCACAGGGGTCATGTGGCGTTGAGATCTGTGCGCCACGTCTACCGCACCCTGACCAGCCATTGTTAACAGCATTTGTTCCAGGACGTGCAACAGAGGAATGACGTCGTTCATCCCATAGTCCTGCCGACTCACGAATAGCGTGGCCTCCTCAAAGGGCCTGAGCAAGCGGCAGGTGTCACGCATGAGCTGCCAATGGCTGACATCTAAGTTACACAGGGGAGTACCTTTATCCGCTTGTAACATCAGGAAATCGGTGATGGCCTTTCGCTGCTCGTAAAGGCGGTCTAACATGTGTAGGGTTGAATTCCACCTTGTTGCAACGTCGCAGATCAGGCGATGCTGTGGAATTCCGTTCTGCCGCTGCAGCTCAATGAGGGTGTTCTTTGCGGTGTAGGAATGGCTGAAATGCATGCACAGTTTACGTGACATTTTAAGGATGTCTTGCAGTGGGATGGTGGATTTTAGGAACCGCTTGACAACCAGATTGAACACGTGAGCCATGCATGGCGCATGGCACAACCTTCCTTGACGCAGAGCAGACACCATGTTCTTTCCGTTGTCAGTCAACATGGTTCCGATTTTTAGTTTGCGCGGAGACAGCCATCTGTCGATTTCTCTGTTCATTACACTCAGCAGTTCCTCCCCTGTGTGACTACGTTCGCCAAGGCATACCAGGTGCAGCACAGCGTGACACCGTTGCGCCCTGCACATGTGATATGCCGGTCGGGTAATGGGACTTGGCACGGGGGTGGCGGCTGAGGACACGGCGGAAAAAGAGGTGGTAGAGGCGGACATGCTTGCTGGACCAAGGACGTGCAAACGTGGAGGCAAAAGCGTCGTGACCTGTCCAAGTTGCTGGTGCGGCTGTGCCGGCACCACGTTCACCCAGTGGGCCGTAAATGACATGTACTGTCCCTGACCGTAGTTACAGCTCCACACGTCGGCGCTGCCGTGCACTTTGGCAGAGACCGACATGCTCAAAGACTGGCCCACCATCTCTTCTACATGTGAATGCAGGGCTGGCACTGCCTTTTGGGCAAAGAAATGACGGCTTGGCACTCTCCACCGCGGCGCGGCACAAGCCATCATTTCTCGGAAAGGTGCTGAGTCCACCAGTTGGAAAGGGAGGGACTGCAGCACCAGCAACTTGGACAGGAGGACGTTCAGCTTTTGCACCGTCGGGTGCGTGCTCGCAAACTGTTGTCTCTTGGATACGGATTCCAAGAAAGACTGTTGACGGAATCCGAGAAGAGGAGTAGCAGGAGAAGGAGCATCTGAACGAGCGGAAGATGCCAATGAGCGACAACTCCCCTCAGCAGAGGTGTTGGAGCCTTGACTGGCTGATAGAGGGCGATTGACGACGTCGGGTGACGGAGCAAGTAACGGAGCGGGTGATGGAGCGGGGGCTGGGGCAGGCAGAACCGCCGTATGTTTATCACGGTTTTCCCAGGCCACCGAATGGTGACGCTGCATATGCTGACGCAACGCTGTAGTCCCAACATGGGCCCCCTGGCCACGCTTGCATTTCTGGCCACATAGTCGACATACGGCTACGTTTACTTCCTCGGG
This sequence comes from Staurois parvus, assembly GCF_062004578.1. Classification (NCBI taxonomy): domain Eukaryota; kingdom Metazoa; phylum Chordata; class Amphibia; order Anura; family Ranidae; genus Staurois; species Staurois parvus. Next base: position 848,908 of record NW_028318261.1, on the reverse strand, counting down.
CGGCTTGAGGAAAAATTGCCACACCACCGAGTAGGAAACTTTGCCCCCGCTACTCTTCACTGGCTGACTGCTACTTCCTCCGTGCGCACCGGCACCACTACTGGCCGTGGTGGTAGGCTGCAGTGGAGCTGGTGCTCTACTCCGTGGACGTTTGGCTCCACTGACACTGATGCGACCCTGCTGCTGTCTCCTGGGCAACCCACCGACTGTTTTGCTCGCTGCCAAGCTGCCACCCTCTTCTCCTGATGATGCGGAAGAAATTGCCTGATGACGACGAGGCTGCCAAGTGCGATCAACCTCCTCATCATCAAGTAGGGTCTCCGCCTCACTACTAGCCCCCTCGGCTGCGTCTGGGTCAGGAGACAGACCTGTCTCTAGACCGGCTACCGAGCCACTCTCCTCGCCAGTACTTGTTCGCTTGGCTGCTGAAAAGGCCGATGTCTCCCCCCGTTCCTGACCGCCCTCTGTTAGCTCTTCCTCACTGTACAGTGGGGCTGAGCCCACAGCATGCGATACTTCGCTTGGTGAGGGAACAGCAAAGGACAGGGGCAGGTAGAGGACACGTGATTTCAGTGGGCTTGGTCCCGGGCCATGCCAACTAACGGTTGTGTCTGACGTACCCACCGACCGTTGGCTGTAGGTGTCAGAGGTGACCTGGGAAGAGGAAGACGACCGAGCCAACCAATCAATGACGGCAGGGTTGTCGGTGGAGACACGACCGCTGGATGACACCGGGAGCACTGGCCTCTGGCTGCGAATACTGCTGCCTCGACCCCTTCCTCTGCTGCCACGTCTGCTCGCTCCTAAAACATTGCCTCCTCTGCCACTCCTCTGCATGTTGTCTGACATACTATTTAATTCAACGATTAGGTGTCCCTGAGTAACAATTCTCTGGCACTCAGTAACAATTCTGTCTGTCCCTGAGTATGAATTCTGTGGCCCTGAGTAACAATTCTGTGTCTGTGCGAGTAACAATTCTGTGTCTGTGCGAGTAACAATTCTGTGTCTGTGCAAGTAACAATTTTGTGTCTGTGCGAGTAACAATTCTCTGGCACTCAGTAACAATTCTGTCTGTCCCTGAGTAACAATTCTCTGGCACTCAGTAACAATTCTGTCTGTCCCTGAGTAACAATTCTCTGGCACTCAGTAACAATTCTGTCTGTCCCTGAGTAACAATTCTCTGGCACTCAGTAACAATTCTGTCTGTCCCTGAGTAACAATTCTCTGGCACTCAGTAACAATTCTGTCTGTCCCTGAGTAACAATTCTCTGGCACTCAGTAACAATTCTGTCTGTCCCTGAGTAACAATTCTCTGGCACTCAGTAACAATTCTGTCTGTCCCTGAGTATGAATTCTGTGGCCCTGAGTAACAATTCTGTGTCTGCGCGAGTAACAATTCTGTGTCTGTGCAAGTAACAATTTTGTGTCTGTGCGAGTAACAATTCTCTGGCACTCAGTAACAATTCTGTCTGTCCCTGAGTATGAATTCTGTGGCCCTGAGTAACAATTCTGTCTCTGTGCGAGTAACAATTCTGTGTCTGTGCAAGTAACAATTTTGTGTCTGTGAGAGTAACAATTCTCTGGCACTCAGTAACAATTCTGTCTGTCCCTGAGTAACAATTCTCTGGCACTCAGTAACAATTCTGTCTGTCCCTGAGTATGAATTCTGTGGCCCTGAGTAACAATTGTGTGTCTGTGCAAGTAACAATTCTGTGTCTGTGCAAGTAACAATTTTGTGTCTGTGAGAGTAACAATTCTCTGGCACTCAGTAACAATTCTGTCTGTCCCTGAGTAACAATTCTCTGGCACTCAGTAACAATTCTGTCTGTCCCTGAGTAACAATTCTGTCTGTCCCTGAGTATGAATTCTGTGGCCCTGAGTAAGAATTCTCTGGCACTCAGTAACAATTCTGTCTGTCCCTGAGTATGAATTCTGTGGCCCTGAGTAACAATTGTGTGTCTGTGCAAGTAACAATTCTGTGTCTGTGCAAGTAACAATTTTGTGTCTGTGAGAGTAACAATTCTCTGGCACTCAGTAACAATTCTGTCTGTCCCTGAGTAACAATTCTCTGGCACTCAGTAACAATTCTGTCTGTCCCTGAGTATGAATTCTGTGGCCCTGAGTAACAATTCTGTCTCTGTGCGAGTAACAATTCTGTGTCTGTGCAAGTAACAATTTTGTGTCTGTGAGAGTAACAATTCTCTGGCACTCAGTAACAATTCTGTCTGTCCCTGAGTAAGAATTCTCTGGCACTCAGTAACAATTCTGTCTGTCCCTGAGTAACAATTCTCTGGCACTCAGTAACAATTCTGTCTGTCCCTGAGTAACAATTCTGTCTGTCCCTGAGTATGAATTCTGTGGCCCTGAGTAAGAATTCTCTGGCACTCAGTAACAATTCTGTCTGTCCCTGAGTATGAATTCTGTGGCCCTGAGTAACAATTGTGTGTCTGTGCAAGTAACAATTCTGTGTCTGTGCAAGTAACAATTTTGTGTCTGTGAGAGTAACAATTCTCTGGCACTCAGTAACAATTCTGTCTGTCCCTGAGTAACAATTCTCTGGCACTCAGTAACAATTCTGTCTGTCCCTGAGTATGAATTCTGTGGCCCTGAGTAACAATTCTGTCTCTGTGCGAGTAACAATTCTGTGTCTGTGCAAGTAACAATTTTGTGTCTGTGAGAGTAACAATTCTCTGGCACTCAGTAACAATTCTGTCTGTCCCTGAGTAAGAATTCTCTGGCACTCAGTAACAATTCTGTCTGTCCCTGAGTAACAATTCTCTGGCACTCAGTAACAATTCTGTCTGTCCCTGAGTAACAATTCTGTCTGTCCCTGAGTATGAATTCTGTGGCCCTGAGTAAGAATTCTCTGGCACTCAGTAACAATTCTGTCTGTCCCTGAGTATGAATTCTGTGGCCCTGAGTAACAATTGTGTGTCTGTGCAAGTAACAATTCTGTGTCTGTGCAAGTAACAATTTTGTGTCTGTGAGAGTAACAATTCTCTGGCACTCAGTAACAATTCTGTCTGTCCCTGAGTAACAATTCTCTGGCACTCAGTAACAATTCTGTCTGTCCCTGAGTATGAATTCTGTGGCCCTGAGTAACAATTCTGTCTCTGTGCGAGTAACAATTCTGTGTCTGTGCAAGTAACAATTTTGTGTCTGTGAGAGTAACAATTCTCTGGCACTCAGTAACAATTCTGTCTGTCCCTGAGTAAGAATTCTCTGGCACTCAGTAACAATTCTGTCTGTCCCTGAGTAACAATTCTCTGGCACTCAGTAACAATTCTGTCTGTCCCTGAGTATGAATTCTGTGGCCCTGAGTAACAATTCTGTGTCTGTGCGAGTAACAATTCTGTGTCTGTGCAAGTAACAATTTTGTGTCTGTGCGAGTAACAATTCTCTGGCACTCAGTAACAATTCTGTCTGTCCCTGAGTAACAATTCTCTGGCACTCAGTAACAATTCTGTCTGTCCCTGAGTATGAATTCTGTGGCCCTGAGTAACAATTCTGTGTCTGTGCGAGTAACAATTCTGTGTCTGTGCAAGTAACAATTTTGTGTCTGTGCGAGTAACAATTCTCTGGCACTCAGTAACAATTCTGTCTGTCCCTGAGTAACAATTCTCTGGCACTCAGTAACAATTCTGTCTGTCCCTGAGTAACAATTCTCTGGCACTCAGTAACAATTCTGTCTGTCCCTGAGTAACAATTCTCTGGCGCTCAGTAACAATTCTGTCTGTCCCTGAGTATGAATTCTGTGGCCCTGAGTAACAATTCTGTGTCTGTGCGAGTAACAATTCTGTGTCTGTGCAAGTAACAATTTTGTGTCTGTGCGAGTAACAATTCTCTGGCACTCAGTAACAATTCTGTCTGTCCCTGAGTAACAATTCTCTGGCACTCAGTAACAATTCTGTCTGTCCCTGAGTAACAATTCTCTGGCACTCAGTAACAATTCTGTCTGTCCCTGAGTATGAATTCTGTGGCCCTGAGTAACAATTCTGTGTCTGCGCGAGTAACAATTCTGTGTCTGTGCAAGTAACAATTTTGTGTCTGTGCAAGTAACAATTCTCTGGCACTCAGTAACAATTCTGTCTGTCCCTGAGTAACAATTCTCTGGCACTCAGTAACAATTCTGTCTGTCCCTGAGTAACAATTCTCTGGCACTCAGTAACAATTCTGTCTGTCCCTGAGTAACAATTCTCTGGCACTCAGTAACAATTCTGTCTGTCCCTGAGTAACAATTCTCTGGCACTCAGTAACAATTCTGTCTGTCCCTGAGTAACAATTCTCTGGCACTCAGTAACAATTCTGTCTGTCCCTGAGTAACAATTCTCTGGCACTCAGTAACAATTCTGTCTGTCCCTGAGTAACAATTCTGTCTGTCCCTGAGAATGAATTCTGTGGCCCTGAGTAAGAATTCTCTGGCACTCAGTAACAATTCTGTCTGTCCCTGAGTAACAATTCTCTGGCACTCAGTAACAATTCTGTCTGTCCCTGAGTAAAAATTCTGTGGCCCTAATAACGTTTCTGTGGCCCTAAGTAACAATTCTCTGGCACTGAGTAACAATTCTGTCTGTCCCTGAGTATGAATTCTGTGGCCCTAACTAGCGTTTCTTTGTCCCTAAATAACGATTCTGTGGCCCTCATTAACAAGTCTGTGTCCCTGAGTAATGGTTCTCTGTCCCTAAGTAACTTCTCTCTGTCCCCAATTCTCGTTTCTGTGGCCCTAACTCTGTCCCTGTCCCTAGTACAGAGCGGTCTGCCTCTGTTCAATGACTGCAGGCAAATGAAGATTTCCAAAATGGCCGCTATATATACCTCGACCATTACACAGTGCTGGCTGGCTGGCTGCTGATTGGCTGATGCGATCACATGTCGTTGAGGAATGCATTATGGGGCAGCGCGCCTTGTCTGCGCGCCTTCCCCGACATCCCCGCTCCGTCGCCGCACATGTCAGCCGCCATTTTCTGAAAAATTTCGATTCGCGCGTCCGAATTAGGCTGTTTTTCGGATTCGGCACGAATCGAAATTTTTCCGATATTCGACTCGAATTCCACTTCGGATACTTCGATTCGCTCATCTCTAGTTGTGTTATACACATGCGCATATCTTCACAGACGACCATGCATATGATTCCCCTGGCAGTGTTAGTTATCAGCCATCTTCGTTGGCTGATGCAGGATGAAGCCATTTCTGCACATGCTCAGGAGGCCATCATCCCAGCACACAGTGACCATACGCTTGTGCAGCTCAGTTTACATAGCCAGAGAAGACCGTGGGCAGGCAGGTAGCTGTATTTTACTGCAAAAACACTGCATGTCTCTTTAGCAATAAAAAGCCTGCCTGCTGACTGATTATGGCAATGGAAGCTTAGCTCTGTTTTCAGAAAGTTGCATATACTCATTCTCTGGGCTGGGTGATTACTACATTATACCGAAGGGGTCTCACGTTAGCACCATCCGGTGCAGTAATTCTAAATAAAGGCTTGTTCATAACATGTCTGTTGAGTTGCATTTTACTGTACATCTCCATACATGTATGATGGTGTGCAGTAAAATGCAGCTAAATGAACATGGTGTGAACAAGCCCTAAATGACAAAAAAAAAAATCTGGCCTTCTCCATTACTGAAAGTCTGCTAATCACATTCCTTTCTTTTTTTGCCAGACCTATTTTAGAAAACAAAATCCTGCCTCCTCCCCTTATAGCTAGTCAGTCAAGCTCCTCTTTTTTGCAAGATGTTTTTAAAAGAAAAATCCAGCCTCCTCCTCCCCTTATAGCCTGCCAAGCCCGCTCCTCTTTTTTGCAAGATGCTTAAAAAAAAAAAAAAAAAAAAAAATCTGGCGACCTCCTCTTATAGCTGGCCAATCACACTCCTCTCTTTTTTTTGCTAGATGCTAGAAAATAAAATTAAAAAAAATCCGGCCTCCTCCTCTCCTTATAGCCAGCCAATCATGCAGCTAAATGAACAGGGTGTGAACAAGCCCTAAATGACAAAAAATCTGGCCTTCTCCATCACTGAAAGTCTTTTTTGCAAGATTCTTAAAAAAAAAAATCCGCTCTCCTCCCCTTATAGCCAGCCAATCACGCTCTTTTTGCAAGATGCTTAAAAAAAAGAAAATTGCAGCCTCCTCCTCCCCTTATAGCCAACCAATCATGCTCCTTTGTTTTTTTGCAAGATGCTTAAAAAAAAAAAAAAAATCCGGCCTCCTGCTTCCCTTATAGCCAGCCAATCACACTCCTTTCTCTTCTTTGCAAGGCACTTAAAATGCATTGGCAGATTTTAGGGAAAGGAACTAACCCACTAAAGTCTAAGTTCCTTTTGCACCATGTTACACCTGTATTTCCAGGCACTGCGCTTATTAGCAAACCCAACCCCAGCATAGCGGGTAGAAGGGAGGGAGTTCTCCCTTTCCTGTTAAAGCAGTTGTAAATTTTGTTTTTTTTTTTTTAAATTAAAATAACAAACATGTCATTCTTTCCTTCTCTGTGTAATGGTATTGCACAGAGTGGACCCAAACTTCCTCTTCTGGTGTCCCCCACTGGCAATCTTGGTTCCTCCTCCACCAGATTTCCAGGCTTCGTGCCTGATCCCGGTTATCCTGGGATGAGCATGGCAGATGCCACCATGTAGATGTTAGGGAGATCTGTGAATGTCCATTTGCTGATCTCCCCTTCCCGTTAATGACTCAGAAGGGACATATAAGAGTTACTTCTGAGTGGTGGTGTCCCTTTTTCCAGCCAGTACAGGAACTGCACTTAGTTTCATTGCAGAGCAGGCGAGACATCAAGGCCCTGATTCACTAAGATGTGAGTGTAATAGCAGAGACTGACCATTCAGGCAGACTCCGGTCAATCAATCAGTCGTCTGACCAGCGTCTAGCAAGCTCATTGACGAGCGTCTATTGACTACTTTGCTATCACTGGCACATTTTTAGGTGCAATACCGGATATGTTCGCTAGATGGCGCACAAGCGCGGGCTTTATTTACATTGGCGTTTTCATGATGGCAAAAGAATTCTTAGAATGTTATAAATACACCTGTACACCTGTATTAGAATTTTCTATTTTCTTCTATTTATTTTCTTGCTGTGTCTCCAAAATGATCAGGAAACTAATGCATTTACTAATGAATGTCATACATTCTGTACTCAAATGTTAAACATTTACACACTTATATCTCAAATAATTTATATACTTCTAATTTCCCAATATAATTATATATCTTCATTCTCTTTAATCACGTAACTATTCTATGGTAAAGACAAGTGCAGCGCTATAAATGCATGTGATCAATAATGAACGCATGTAAAAACCAAAAAGTGCAAAGAATTGCAACAATGATGTAATATTGTAAATGGTGCTAAAATAAGTTCATAGAATCATTCCTGAATAATGGAATGTCCTTCGTGTGAGAGTACCAACTCAGAGAGTGCCTATGAATGGCACGTGTGGTCTCTCCGTGACGGACAGTAGTGCATGAACTCGTGAAAGGTAAACCACCCTTGGGACTGGTCTACACTCACCAGAACAAAAGTATTAATGTGTATGGGTTATACACTCCACACATCTGGGGGTGCAGCGGTATGCTGGCAGTTATGGGTTAGTCATCCAGCTCCATCCATCCATCCATCAGGGTGGGTGCCCAAATGGTCCTGGGGAGGAATTAGCTCAGCCACAGGAGCCAGAAAGGTGCTCAATAGTGTAGTACACTGTCACAGGGGTGGATGACCTTTCACGAGTTCATGCACTACTGTTCGTGGTTATATTTATCTTGTGTAATACCATTTTACTAGTCTATATCATTTGACCAGCGCTCGCTCTATCATTTTCAAACAATGTAACTATTCTACATTATAGCTCAAACTGTGTCTCCCACAGTGGTTTAGTGGTTAGAGCTCAGAACTTACAGCACTTGGGTCATGGGTTCTAATCCCGGTCATGGCTACATCCTAAAAAATGGAGATCAATTTTCAGTGCCAGGAATATTGATCAAACAATTATGATTTTGCCTAATGACTAGAAAGTGGATGAATGTACTCTTCTGCCAATTAGGAAATGTGCCATTTTCATGCCGTGTATATTTCATTGTAACATTTTTCTCTTTTAAATCTGTCTCCTTATATAACTTGACCCCCTCCCCCACCCCGCCATCACCTGTCCCATATGCAAATCTATGGATCACCGCCCCACTCTTTAACTATCTATTTACTGATCAAGTGAATGTGTCTCATTTTCTATCAGCTACAGCTCAGATCTCACATTATTATACAATTGCTGATTGTATCTCACCACTAGTCTGATTGAATTCACAATTCCTGGTCAGTCCCGTTCCCTGACCTCTAATAAACTTTAGGGCCAGTTCACACTACATGTGTTTCAGTTGCTTTTTCGGCATCACAAACGCACAGAAAGAAGGTTATGTGGTTGTCAATGTCATAGTTCACATCAGCACATTTTCAGTGCATTGCAGGTGCTGTAAACAAAGTTGACCACGCTGCATTGTTTCTGCACAGAACTGTACTGGAACACATTGAAACGTCCTTGAATGTACTAAAACGCACATGTCCCTAACTACATTGAATACAAAGAAAATAGAAAAAAATAAGTGGAAGGGATATAAAAATGCAATGTAAATATGTCCAAAACGCATTCAAAATGTACTGGAACACACTAAACATGCATGCCAAAAGGGCATGAAAAAAACCCATCAGGAACACATCTAGACTGTTTCTATAGTGTGAACCAGCCCTTAGGACTTGTTCACACCATTGGTGGTGCAGAAACGCATGCAAGAACACACATTTTCCAGCACAGCAAAGAAATGCAATGCCCTATGTAGATGTGCGCAGGTACCATGATGAAAACGTTGTTGCACCTACACACGTCTATTAAAAACAGCCCCATTCACAGCCACAAATACGCATGGCACCACACTACTGTGCGGTTAGGTGCGACACACTTGGAAAATAACATAAAAATAAGCCAACATGGCTAAAACATATCTTGAAAATATGGGGACTCTGATATCCGGCGACAGTCCGTTCACGAACGAGAAGCAATTCTGCACCCCTAAAACCAACATAGAGGAAAGGGATGGTCAAATTGCTGTGCTGCTTCCAAACCACCTCTGGCATGCCAGGGTCATTATGCAGGTCCTCGATGCCAGTTCTTGCCTGCGGCCACAAAATATCCACTGGCCACAAGTGAAGGTGAGTGGAGGACGTGAAGGTGGATTTCTACCAGCTTCAACCGCAAGCAGTACCACTCCTGAAAAATGAGAGCAAATAATCATTGACACGTCATCATGACAGTCAATTCTCAGTGCAGGCTATCTAGAGTGTCTTTCCTTTTTAACCATTTCAAGAGTTCAAGGAAACATTCTTGGAGCATCTACTGTGTTTGGAAAGGCCAAAGGTCCCCCCCTCCCCCAGGCACACTAATGATTATGCAGGCCATAGACGGGGAGAAAAACGGCCGATTTTTCTTTTAAAAAATGAAAAATTGGTTGTTCAAGCGGCCGACGTTGCCAGCAATGGTAAAAAAAAAAAATCGGCCGATTTTCATCCCGTCTACAGCCGGCAAAAAGTGTCTCTGCAGAGAGCTCCGCTATTTCTTTGACAGTTCCTTGACATTTACAGCGGTTGCAACAATGTATCTATTTGTATCCATTTCGGATACAGATGTTTTTATTCGGAAACAAATAGATACAATGTTGCAACCGCTGTAAATGTCAAGGAACTGTCAAAGAAATAGCGGAGCTCTCTGCAGGGACACTTTTTGCCATACTGGAATTCTTCTTCTTCTTCTTCTTCTTCCTCTTCCTCTTCCTCTTCCTCTTCCTCTTCCTCTTCCTCTTCCTCTTCTTCATCCTCTTCTTCATCCTCTTCTTCTTTTTCTTCTTTTTGTCTTCCTCTTGCAGGTCACTGCTCATGTGCAGATTTTTTATCAGTAAAAAATCGGCCAATTTGCCCATCATTGCCGCGAAAATCGGCCGATCGGCAAATTCGGCCGTTTTTTTTTCCAACTTTACCGAAAAAAAAAATCTGCCAAAATACCGAAAAACGGCCGAACAAATAGCCCACTAACGATCCGAAAATCGGCGGATTTTATTTCCGGATGAAAAATCGGCCAATTTTCGACCCATCTATGGCCTGCATAAGATATGGTGTGGCCCTAGGGTCAATGTGTGTTTAGAATACTTCCAAAATGCACATACAAAAACACTCCATCCAAATGCATGTTGCATTTCTATAGCATGTTAAACAGAAGAATAATGCACTTCCATAATGTTAACATACGCAAGTAAAAATAGACAAAATCCACATCCTTTTATTCTGGCTTCACATACATGCATTGTGGTCTAACACCGCACTCCTGGGCAAATCACATGCAATTTGTGTGCGTTGTAATTAGAGACAAACATTTTGCACACCTCAAATTGCACCGCATCCGGGCCAAAAATGTGCAGGACCCTTTTTCAGGGTATGCACATGCATTGCACACTAACGCATTGCACACTAAAAATGTCAAATACGTTAGTGTGTACAGTGCATGAGTGTAAAATGCTTTAGTGTGTACAGTGCATGAGTGTAAAATGCTTTAGTGCACACTGCAGTGTACAACGCATTGCACACTGTAATACACTGTAATACCGTGTACACCCACACATTGTAGACTGTAATGCACTGTACACTGTCATGCAGGATGGAGCTACGCATTGCACACTGTGATACGCTGTCCACTGTCATGCAGAATCCAGCAACGCATTGCACACTGTAATACCATGTACACCAACACATTGTAGAATGTAATGCATTATACGCAGTATACATGTCCAGATATTCAAAGATTAGCCATGAAGGCCTAGCTGGTTACCTATTGGGCGACCGCAGATAGCCGAATAACGCTACACTGCATCCAGGCAGCTCTGGGAGGGTGTCATATGACATCCTGGCAGAACGCGCTCTCCGTGATTGCTGTGTCCTAAGGACACAGCTGATCACGTGATGTGGTAAAGGCCAATCACAGCGGCTTTTTACCATGTGATCAGCCATGTCCAATGACACGCTGATCACCGGGAAATGCATTTGCCGGGTCTTGGCTGCACTTTCATCACGCTATCAGAATGTGTGGAAAGTACTGCCGAGAACCAGCAGTTATCAAAGCAGGGGTCGGCCCCGATGATCAGTGCCCACCAGTGCCACCCAACAGTTACGCCCACCTGTGGCCAGCAGTGCCACCCACCAGTGCTGCCTCATCAACGCACATCAGTGTTGCTAAATTACCAGTTTACCAAATGTTATAATATAAACAGACTTTTATTCATTATGAGCTATTTTGTGGTTTATCGAGCAAAAAGTAAAACACACAGCAGCAAGTCAATACCACCCAAAGAAAGCTCTATTTGTCTGAAAAAACTGATATAAATTTAAGATGGGTACAATGTGGCATGACCGCACAATTGTCATTCAAAGGGTAACAGTGCAGAAAGATGAAAATTGGCCAGGACAGGAAGGGGGTAGGAGTACCCAGTAGGCAAGTGGTTAATATCATTGACCCATCAATACCCAGGAGCTAATGTACAGATAAGTAGCATGTGCACCAAGTGAGATTCTGCTAGGCTCCACCCACAAAATTGCAATTACCTGTCCTTCACATGTTATAAACATGTTTGCAATGGCCACACTTACTGTACATATAAGGATCATCTCCTCAGTTGAGAACTGTGCTCTCGCCATGTCCAAATGCCAATAAGGTTATCAAAATTTTCAACCAACACAAAACCTCCAACCACTTCTCATCCACTTACACTCCCCACAACCACTTCCTGGTGCGCGCGCACGTGATGACGGACTTCCAGGATAGCCGTTCATGCTCCATGCGGACACCTGTTTGGTGCTTATTTGTTTGCAATCGCGCATTTTTATGTGCGGCTATGATAGCTTTCGCAAATGTGTGTTTCTTATTGATTTGTTTTTTTTAACCTTGGCTAATATTTGTTGCCAAAGGCCAAAAATCAACAAAGTGTGGACTATTTTATTACTGTAAATCAAATTGTAGAAAACCTGTAGCTGGCTGCACAGTGAATGTGACATTCATTAGTACATAACAATATTGCGGTGCAAGTGGGTTTTTTTTTGGTTTTGAAAAAGCCAGTTTGCACCCACTTGCATATTCACGCTCTTACAAGCTACATTTGAGCAGATTATATAAGTATACAAAGTAACTATTAAGGTTGTTCATATATTGAACATAAAATAAACACAAAAACATCGGTCAAATATTTATTGATCAAATATATCGTCATTTATTTGGTCAGCAGGAACAAGTAGGTACAGTCAATATCTTGGTGAGTCACAAAAATAGGATTGATGTGGCAAAAATAAAACACTCCTGCTCATAAGAGCTTACAATCTAAAGATACTTCTAGTGAACTGTGTGTGCTCAGGTTATAGCAGGAAACAAAGGGGAAGATGAATCAAGTAACATTTTCATGCACATAGGATTTACTTACACAATCAATCACTTAGTATGAAGATCCATTCACAAAAAAAAAGTCTTCAGATCAAAATATCAAGAAAACAAAGCATGTGAAAAAAAAACCCTCCCACCTCTACAAATCCCCTCCCACCTCTACAAATCCCCTACACATACATTTGTCAGCAGGTTTGTCAGAAAAATGCATTGGAGTCTAAATAAGCAAGCAAAATTAAAACAAGGGCAGATTTTAAACAAAACGATTGACATGTGTGAGGCTTTCAATGCAAAGAGAAAAAACACAATCATTGTGCAATAACACACAAACACACTTTACAAGGCCAAAATTATGCAAACATTTCCAGCCCACTTCCAAACACAGCCTGAGTGGTGTCTGGGGCAATTCAGCACAAAATCTCTTCTTCCCCCAAACCACTACAAGCAAGGACTTAGTCACAAACCACCCGGCCTAGTAACAGGCCAAATCACTCCCTACTGCACATCTTTATATAAGCTAGGTTGTATTTGGAGCGCGCCAAACAAGGCCCCACACCCAATGAAGCCACACCCACCACTGACCTTAGTTTGGTCAGTGAAAGTGTTTTCACCTGATGAATCCGCTTCCTACCTGCATTAACCCTTGGTATACAGGCCCCACAAATCAGAAAGAAATATACAGTGAAATGTACGTGTGCAGCATACAACAGAACATTGAGCAGGGATGTGAAAGGGAACCCCAATTGGAACCTTTATTGCTACTATGGTCACAATTCCCTCCAGATTCTCGCATGAGTTAAGACAGTCACATGACCACATCTTGTATGCAATACTGAAAATGACAAATCGATTTGACTAGTATGGTGAATTTCCCATCAATTGGCAAAACACTCCAGAAATCAAACATCACCAAACATTACACTCTGGGCAAAGCTGATTTACAAATCCTGCGACTTACAGTAAAGTTGACCATTTTAATGCAATTTTCAAGACATCTGACACAGATCTCTATGCAAATTGCCACTAAAGTAGTACATGTACTACTATAGAAATCAGTGTTTGAAACGCACCCATGTGGTCACTCTAATAGCAGACAATAGGGTGCGACTTTGCAGACGATTTACAACTTGCATGTTGTGCAAATCACATGCCAAGTCCCACTCAATGTGCACACTATTGGAGCGTTCATATTGTTGTGGTTCAAACTTGGTTGGAGCCGCAAGTAATAATAGAGTAATGAATACACTACTTTTCATGCAATTTGCTGAGAGATCGGTGTCGATTGTCTTGCAAATTGCACTTGAAATCACCATGTACCCTAACTTTGAAATCATGCAACTTCTATGCAAGTCACATGATGTGACTGTGGTGTCAATAACACCACTTAGAAATCTGCTTTAATGTGACCGGGAAGCCCCCAGTAACATTGTTTGCGATTGCCATGCAATTGGCATTACAGGCGACTTGCAAATCGTAGACCAAGTCGCACCCTATTGGCCACTGTAGGCTCTGTTCACATCCAATTGGATTGTGAACTCGTGCAACTTCACTGTAAGTTGGGCAATTGCCGCATCGGATTAGATGTGACAGTGGTGTTAGCCCCCAGTAACATTGGGTGCAATTTGCCATGCAAAGAGCAAGCTGCTGGCCATGCCAATCACATGACAAGTCACATCCAGGGTGTGCAATTTCAGGTGCAATTTGTGAATTGACATGGTACCTGATATTGGATATAATGAATGTGAATGTGAGTGTATTAACATACGCCATTTGTTGCAGTGAGAGTTCAAAGGTATTTGAAGATTTTGGCCATTTATTAGCAATTTAACATCTAGACTCAAATAGAAATCGCAATGCTACACACAATTGAAAACACTAGTTAGTAATTCTCTAGAAAACACAGTAAAATTGGCAACTTAAACAGTAATTTTCATTTGCATATAGTGTGAACGAAGCAGGAGAATTAACAAAGGAAATAAATCTTTGAAGGCGTGCGGTCTGCTTTGCATTTGGTGGAAAAATCCATACCAGTATTTGTGACAAGTTTGATGTGTGGATTCACCAACCAAGTCTTTTCTCTCTCGCTCACTCTTCTTTGTCTCACTGGCTCGCTCTTCTCTCTCGCTCACTCTTCTGTATGTCTCTCTTTATCACTCTTCAGTATGTTTTTCTCGCTCCCTCTTCTTCATCTCACTGGCTCGCTCTTCTCTCTCTCTGTCAGCTCTTTGCTTGCCAAATCCTTCACAAAAGTGGGTTGAGTGTAAACCATCATTATCAAATCTATTAGTGCTCCAGGCTCTTATCTTACCCCATTGTATGACATTCACATAAGGTGCAGCTTTGAAGGTGTTTCAACAGACAAGGCCTCATTCTAATTCACATTTTAGGGATCACTTAGACAGAAAGCAAAGATGTTGCCAGGACATCTATTTGAAGACAGCCACACACGGAGATCATACTACTTCCTTGCCGTGGTTGGGATTCAAACCGACAACTCTAGAGTTGTGAGGCAGTAGTGCTAACCACTAATCCACGGAGCTACATTGCTAATCCAGCCTGTATTTCTGTGCTGTGAATCAATCTTAGGTCCCTGGGCAAGTTCAGTGTAACTACCAGATATCTCCAATGTGACACAAATGTTGTGCTATGTTGCCAATTCACATGTATGATGGTTCTATGTATCCCAATACAAAGGATTGCAATACTAATACAGGCGTACCTCGGTTTACCAATGCCTCAGGGAACGTCATATTTGGGGTACAAATGCCAAACCATTTCAGTTAATTGGTCTGTTTACAAATGTTTGAATAATTTGGTATGGGCATGTGGCCTGGTATGGTTCAGGAGGGGGGGAGGCACTCGCTTGTCCCCCCCCCCCCTTTCCTGACCTGCTGGGCTGCATGCTCAGGTAAGTATCTGTTATGGATTTTGGGGGGTACCCCATGCTGTTTTTTATTTAATTTCAGCGTGGAGTTACCCCTTAACATCCATACGAGACCCGAAGGGCTTAGTATGGATGGGAGGGGGGACCCCATGCCGGGTTTTTTACAAATTGTTTATAATTCCCTGCAATACTTTTACATCAACTGTCAGTGGGGAACTCCGCCGACAGCTGAAACATGAGCGCTGCATTGGTTTTCGCTACTAAAATGCTGCATGAGTTGATAACATAACTCATGCGGGATTGTAGGAGCGACAGCCATGTGTTAATGTTTCAACTGTCAGCGGGGTTCCCCACTGACAGCTGAATGTAAAAAAAAAAAAAAAAAGCGTGGGGTCCCCCCTCCCATCCATACCAAGCCCTTCGGATCTGGTATGGATATTAAGGGGGAACTCCACGCTGAAATAAAAAAAAACAGCTTGGGGATCCCCCCAAAATCCATACCAGACCCTTATCCGAGCATGCAGCCCGGCAGGTCAGGAAAGGGGGGGGCGAGCGAGTGCCCCCCCTCCTGAACTATACCAGGCCACCTGCCCTCAACATGGGGGGGTGCTTTGGGGAAGGGGGGCTCCCCCCCAAAGCACCTTGTCCCCATGTTAATGGGGACAAGGGCCTCTTCCGTTATTGGGATAATTGGTCAGCCATTTTTTGGGATTTTAGCATATTTTGTTTACCAGTAAAGTTGAAAATTTTTTGTTCCAAATTTACTGATAAAAAAAATGTGCCAAAATCCCGAAAAACAGCTGACCAATTAACCCACTAACGGCCCGAAAATCGTTCGATTTTCTTTTCGGCAGAAAAATCGGCCGATTTTAGACCCATCTATGGCCTGCTTTACATGGGTCTAAAATCGTCCGCAAAAAAAATCGGCTGATTTTCAGCCCGTTAGTGGGTTAATTGGTCAGCCATTTTTGGGGATTTTGCAACTTTTTTTAATTGGTAAATTTGGATAAAAATTGGCCGATTTTGCAGATCGGCCGATTTTAGCTGCAATGATCGGCAAATTGGCTGATCTTTTAACAGATAAATAATCTGCACATGAGCCATGGCCTGCAAGAAAAAGAATAAAAAAAAAAGAATAAGAAAAAGAAAAATGCAGGCCTTAGATGGGGCGAAAACTGACCGTGTTAAAAAAAAAAAAAATCGGTTGTTCAATGGGCCGACGTTACCACCAATGGCAAAAAAATTGTTCGATTTTCGCCCCATCTACGGCCTGCAAATATAATAGCGAAGTAATTACTTCTGTCCCTGCAGAGAGCTGCGCTATTATATTTGACATTAAAAAGTATAAAGGTTGCAACATTGTATCTATTTGTATCCGAATAAAAACATCTATATCCGGAATGGATACAAATGGATACAATGTTGCAGTCTCTATACTTTTTAATGTCAAATATAATAGTGGAGCTCTCTGCAGGGACAGAAGGAATGTTTCAGCTGTCATCGGGGTTTCCCACTGACAGCTGAATTTTAAATTATTTCCGTGAATTAAATAAATAATAAAAAAAACAGCGTGGGTCCCCCCTCTCATCCTTACCAAGCCCTTCAGGTCTGGTATGGGTATTAAGGGGGAACTCCACGCTGAAATTTAAAAAAAAAACAGCGTGGGTCCCCCTCAATATCCATACCAGACCCTTATCCGAGCATGCAGCCTGGCAGGTCAGGAAAGGGGGGGGACGAGCGAGCGCCCCCCCCCCTCCTGAACCATACCAGGCCACATGCCCTCAACATGGGGGGGTGCTTTGGGGCAGGGGGGGCTCCCCCTCCCAAAGCACCTTGTCCCCATGTTGATGAGGACAAGGGCCTCTTCCCCACAACCCTGGCCGGTGGTTGTGGGGGTCTGCGGGCGGGGGGCTTATCAGAATCTGGAAGCCCCCTTTAACAAGGGGGCCCCCAGATCCCGGCCCCCCCCCCTACGTGAACGAGTCTGCGGTACATGGTCCCGCAGACTCCTTCACAAAAAAACTAAGTGTGGTGTAAAAAAAACACAGTACAGGGTCTTTGACAAGTCCTTTATTAAAACAATGTCCCCCGAAGTAGATCCAACGTCAATCACGGCGGCGGCGGCAGGGACCCGAAAAAAGAAAAAAAAAAAAAAGGTTCCGCTCCCGTCGGAGGCTCCCAGCCTTGTGAAGAAGAGGCTAGCTGACAGTTCTTATATAGGTATGGGGCGGGGCCAGCCGGGCACATCATCCCCGCCCCTTACCTATTTGAGAAATGTCACCCTGTCTCTCCGCTGAGGCTAACTAGCTGAATGCAGGAGACAGTCTGACATTTCTTATATAGCTATGGGGCGGGGCCAGCCTGGAACAGCAAGCATGTGACATGGGGCGGGTCACTCGGATGATGTCCCCGGCTGGCCCCGCCCCATAGCTATATAAGAAATGTCAGACTGTCTCCTGCATTCAGCTAGTTAGCCTCAGCGGAGAGACAGGGTGACATTTCTCAAATAGGTAAGGGGCGGGGATGATGTGCCCGGCTGGCCCCGCCCCATACCTATATAAGAACTGTCAGCTAGCCTCTTCTTCACATGGCTGGAAGCCTCCGACGGGAGCGGAACCTTTTTTTTTTTTTTCTTTTTTCGGGTCCCTGCCGCCGCCGCCGTGATTGACGTTGGATCTACTTCGGGGGACATTGTTTTAATAAAGGACTTGTCAAAGACCCTGTACTGTGTTTTTTTTACACCACACTTTTTTTTTTTGTGAAGGAGTCTGCGGGAGCATCTACCGCAGACTCGTTCACGTAGGGGGGGGGCCGGGATCTGGGGGCCCCCTTGTTAAAGGGGGCTTCCAGATTCTGATAAGCCCCCCGCCCGCAGACCCCCACAACCACCGGCCAGGGTTGTGGGGAAGAGGCCCTTGTCCTCATCAACATGGGGACAAGGTGCTTTGGGGGGGGGAGCCCCCCTGCCTCAAAGCACCCCCCCATGTTGAGGGCATGTGGCCTGGTATGGTTCAGGAGGGGGGGGGGGCGCTCGCTCGTCCCCCCCCTTTCCTGACCTGCCGGGCTGCATGCTCGGATAAGGGTCTGGTATGGATATTGAGGGGGACCCACGCTGTTTTTTTTTTTAAATTTCAGCGTGGAGTTCCCCCTTAATATCCATACCAGACCTGAAGGGCTTGGTATGGATGAGAGGGGGGACCCACGCTGTTTTTTTTTTTTTTTTTTTTATTGTGGACCTTTATTTTTACATTCAGCTGTCAAAATATATATTATCTAGACCTTTGAAATAAGTAAAATCATTACAGAAATAATTATAAAGGATAAGAAACAAAAATAGAATCACTAGAACTAAGGAAATCTAGTTAGATTACATGAAGATATGCCGAGTGCTGTTTATTAAACACAATAGTCGCGAGCGAGTGCCGGCTCTCAGAGGAATCCACAATCAGATTCACTATTAGTCAGTGGCTAAAAAGCAAACGCCCATGGCAGAAGTCTAAAATGTGTTCTGCACATGCTCAGTTGTATCTGCCAAAGACACTACACGGGCTTCTAGATTTTTACTGTGTCGATTTCCTTGAAAAAAACGATTTTTAACACATTTTTAATTTTTTTGGAAATAGCAGATATTGTTTAAAGTGAAGTCCTGATATTTGGCAAAGCAAATTTCTAAGTGAACATGTCTCTGCAGTGATTTTTCATGGTTTTAGACTTGCTTCTTAGCAAGTCTGTTTTGTGAGTCTGATTTCGGGCGTGTGTCTCTTTGTGAATTAGATTGGGCATCTGCTTATGGGCTCTGCTCAATAGTGAATTAGGTTGCAGGGTAAAAAATGACCGACGCCCATGAAAATTGGGCTTAAGCCCATAAATATGCGCCCACGCCCAATAGTGAATCAGGGCCCAAGAGTCAGTCACCAAAAATGCCTCACGAGGGACTTTATGTCCCCTATGTGATGGGGAAAAAAAGACTTAAAAAAATTGTGTAAAAAATTAAAGTTATATCCAAGCACTTCTGCTGCATTTCTTCCACATGCTCCCAAGAATACCTGTTAACCCCATGCACCCTCATTTATTCCAGACTTTTTGTGCCCATCTGAAACTCAGGACCAGAATGATGGATGCTGCTGGGTAGAGGGGAGGTAGATCAGTGAATAGGTCATGGCCTGGGGTCAGGCTCGAAGACCAGTAGCTATAGCAGTAGAGAGGTTCCCACAGACCAGCAGGATAAGTACACTGGCAGGTCATCCTAATGGATGATGCAGGCTTACCCGAGGTGCAGGGTTTAAGTACCAACCCATCTTCACCAGAGCTCCTGATGGTGGAGATAGTATTTAAGATAACAGTCTCTCGACGTCTGTGATATCCTCAAATCAATGTGAATGTGTGCTCCTAAAATTAGTTCACCTTCATAAAGGCATTTTTTATATCCATGTGTTCCTCAAAAAGAAAATTCTACATAGTGCATTACCCCACAAAACATTAGGGAATATAATAACCACCCGGTGCTAATAAAGTGTCACGCCACTCAGTGTCCACTTCTAAGCGGCTGTGTTAAACACCCTTACCCTATCAAAACTTGTAAACGACTTTCAATCTCATAATAATCCACAAAAACTGGTGCTCCACGCCGTCCTTTTCTCCCATCGGTATTACCTCCGACAAAAAACATAATAGTGCAATATCCTTTGGGATACCAAAAAGTGCTCCCCTTAATTTTCACAGCATTAGTGTAATGTGAATCCACTTCCCGTCACCTTACACACCATGCAATTTACCAGACTAAACATTTCCACAAGTATAAATGGCTCTCCTCATCTGATAATCCCTGTCCTCTTCAATCTCCATATGGCATCATGACATGGGTCAAAAAATAAGATCCTTATAGTGTAGTAAGTCTTAGAAAAAGGGTCTAGTTTATTAAAGTTATGCTTACAATTAAAACAGTCATAAAACACATTATTCTCCATTGTGGGGCACGTCAATCAGTGAATAAACCTCAATCAAGATGGCCACTCCGCAACATCCGGTCTACGTCTATGTCCGACGTCACGTCCTTGATGCATTTCGTCACTTCCGACTTCACAAACGGTGAATACGTCGGACCGGCGGCCACTTATATACTCTCACTCCTCCCCTTAACACAGACCAATAGCGCCATCTTGAAATAGGGCATTAGCCCACTGATAAAATAAATGAAAACCACCAACTCAAATGGGCCAGTATATAAATGCAAGTATGTATAATGCTCTATATACATATCATGGGGGCATAACTGGCTTAACACTATACCCGCACATATATACTTCTTACATACAATAGCAGCAATGCATAATATTATACCCAACGCCATCTAGTGGTATAAATTGTATATGCACTATCCATCCACTATTCAAATATATTGGATAAATAGATAAATAATAAATACACAATTTTTAAAAAATCTCCCAACTATCTCATAAATAAATATGAATAAATGAATTAATATACAATATCCATAACACTATACGCAAATTAATCCTATAAATAATCCCCATAGCATATTATACCTCGTAAATCTATCTATTAGTGGACAAAATGGGAATATTTTACCCCTATATAAAACTACACAATTTGTTAAAGATTGAGTTTAAAAATACAAATAAGGCACCTAGACAGTTATAATAAAACCCAATTACCATGTATTAAAATACCAAAAGTTCATCTAAAATACCTATAATCCAGTGGAAAGGCAAATACTCCTAATCCCCTAAATATCTATTCTAAAATAACTAAAATAGACTAGAAACTAATAGAACTTGTCACCCAAACGGTATCTCTGTAGTGAGCTAAAAGCCCATCTAGAATATAAATAGTAATTACCATTACACTCCACCAGTATGCTAATATCCCAGAGCTGGGTATGGGAGATGGGATGTGGACAACTATAACATTTAGACTTAAATCCCTATTTAATAGAATTGATAATAAAACTATTTATGTGTCTGAAATAAAACAATTAAGGTCCAGATCAACATTTAGACCTTTAGGTTTCAAAGTGTCCAGTTGGCAAATCCAAAATGTTTCATTTCTAGAGATTTCTATAATTTTGTTACTTCCTCTCCAGTGTCCCTCCACTTTATCTATTCCACAAAATCATTATTGTGTTGGATCACATTTGTGGACGTCTCAAATGCCTGGACAAATTATGGTCCTTCTTCCCCTTTATATTAGAGACACGTTCTCTGAGTCTTTTATACAGTGGCCTAGTCATTCTGCCTACATATTGACATTTATATGAACTTTCCAATAAATAGGTCACATAAGGGGTAGTGCATGTTATGAACTAATCAATCTTAAATTCTTTTGTCGTAACCTGTGACATAAAGCTCTATATTTTCCTAGTTTTCATCCCCGTTTTACAAATATTACACTTTTTACATTGGAAAAACCCTTTGAGATCAAACATCTTAATTGGATTTTTCCTTGGAGGGGAAATTATATTTTTAACCACCTTCAGTCCGTAGATTCGATGCCTTTCTATATATAAACCCAAGTTTATTTGGTAACTGTCACGTACCTGGATGGGGAGCCCGATGTGGAGAGGTGGGTGTCCTCTTGCTACTCCCGCTCGGAGCCCCTGATAGTGGGGACAGAGGGCACCGAGCCAGGAGTGGCACGAGTGCCTGGTGGGTCTTGAAATGACTGTAGGCAGATGATGACTCAGAAGATCCGAGTGCAGGCCAGGTGCAGGAGCGTAAGTGCAGCAGAAGGTAGGTCTGGCAGCAACCAGAATACAGGCCAGGTGCTGATGCAGGAATGTAGGTGCAGCAGCAGGTAGGTATGGTGGCAACCAGGATACAGGCCAGGTGCGGATGCAGGAACGTAGTTTCAGCAGCAGGTAGCTATGGCGGCAACCAGGATACAGGCCAGGTGTGGATTCAGGAACGTAGTTTCAACAGCAGGTAGGTATGGCGGTAACCAGGATACAGGCCAGGTACAGATACAGGAACGTAGGTTCAGCAGCGTCAGACAAGCCAAGTCAGGATCAATCGGGCAGATCAGGTACAAAAGAGCAGGCAAGCGGATAGTCAGGGATAAGCCGGGTTGGTGCAGGCGGAGTTCTTTCTTAGGGTCATATCAGATACAGGCAACAGAATCAGGTTATGGAGTACAGGGCGTTGTAGACCAGAAGGCATAGGCTAAAGTGTGTTGGTGATTTAAATAGCCCGCTTTGTGATGACGTGCACGCCGGTACGCATGCGCGTAACTGCACGCTCCCACACATGCGCACTGAAACGGCTGACAGGGATCCAGCGCAGGCGCATAGATGTGCATCGGCGAGGGGACGATCCCTGACAGTGACCCCCCCTAAGAGCAGCCTCCAGATGCCCAACTGGGCCATTTTCTTTGGATGCCTGCATCTGAATGCCAAGATTAAGTCTTTAGCGTGGATGTTGGATTCCGGTTCCCATGAATTGTCTTCAGGTCCATATTCTTTTCATTTAATTAAATATTGAAGCTAGTTCCTCTTTCTACAGTCAATAATTGTCTTTACCTCACATTGACGATTACTGGCTCAGGTGGCCCCGATTCCCGGCTAGGAAAGGGTTTAGAGACCTAGGTATTGAGCAGTGATACATGGAATACAGAGTGAATCCTTAGTGATTCCGGTAATGTAGGCTCATATGCTACTCATTAATCTTTTTTACTGGGAAGGGTCCCACGAACTTGGGACCTAGCTTCTTTGAGGGACAAGTCAATTTTAAATTGGCTGTTGACAACCATACTTCCTTGCCAAGTTCCAGGACCAGGTCCCTTTTCCTGTCAAAGAATCTTTTGTTGTCCAGTTGAGCTTTTGTGATTGTCTCCTGTAGCACCTTTTTGTTTTGCTGAAGGAATAAAAGTGTTTTGGACCGCTGGAATTGATGATTCAGGCACTATATTGGATAGAAACAGGTTGAAATCCATAATTAGAGAAAAAGGGGGACTGTTTCATGGCCGAGTGTTTTGAATTGTTATATGCAAACTCGGCCAAGGGTAAAAGTGATACCCAGTCATCTTGGGAAAATGACGTAAAACAGCGAATGTATTGTTCCAAGGTCTGGGTGGTTCTTTCCGTTTGCCCGTTGGTCTGAGGGTGACAAGCGGAAAAGAATGAGAGTCCCATTTTCAGCTTCTCACAGAGTGCTTCCCAGAATTTTGAAGTGACTTGTACCCCCGATCCAAGACAATGTTCCCTGGAACACCATGGAGCCTCACCACCTCTCATGAAGATTTGGGCAGTCTCAGCTGCAGAAGGTATTCCCTTCATGGCAATAAAAATGGGCCATTTTAGAAAAACAATCCACTATGACAAAAATGGCCGAACATCCCTCTGATGGTGGCAGTTCTACAATGAAATCCATTGAGATAATTTTCCAAGGTCGATCAGGGACTGGTAGGGGCCTCAGTAATCCCCTGGTCTTGCTTCTATTGCCCTGGTTACGTATACATGTGGGGCAGGAATTTACATAATCCTTGCAGTCCTTCTCCCACTCAGGCCACCAGAACAGACACTGCACTAGGTCTAAAGTCTTGTAGACCCCTGCCAGGGGATGGTCATGACATAGCCCCAAAATTACCAATCGGATACTTTCTGGTGCAAAGATCTTGTCTCCTGACCATAGTAAACCTTCTCTAAAGGATAGAGTTACTCCTGGTGGGGAAGGAGCCTCTAAAGATGCCTGCTGGATTTGTAAAAAAAAAAAAAAAAAGGTCTGTTTGTAAAAGACAGAAGTTGCCTGTTGAGAACACTGTATCAGGGATAGGATTATGCTTAAGATCATTAAGCATCCTAGACAGGGCATCGAGCTTGATATTCTTAGAGTCTGGTCTGTAGGTAATGTGAAATATAAACCTGGAGAGAGAAAAAAAAAGTGCCCACCTGGCTTGTCGGGGGTTTTAGACGTCTTGCAGTCTTCAGGTACTCCAGATTCTTGTGATTGGTATAGATCAAAATGGGGTGTGCTGCTCCTTGTATAAGGTAAAAAAATTAAAAAAAAAAAACTCGTGAGCCAATATAGTGACTTTCACCTTCAGAATGTGTAACAAAATACTATTTTTTAAAATTGAATAAAAACAAAGTAAACCAAAAATAAAAACAATGTGGTTCGCAAACACTTCACACCCAACTCATATAATAGTGTATATAATAGTAAATAAATAAATTATTGTGCTGCGCTCCCTAAAAACAAAAACAGCATGTGCATATATATCAATTTTCAGAAACATGCAATAACCCTCTTAATTGTGTTCCACTAAAAATCCACCCATGTAGCAAAAACATCCCAATATAATACACAAAAAATCCTCATAAAAAAAAAATCACCCATGCATCAAAAAACATCCCAGTGTAATAAACAAAAGTCCTCTTTCCCATAAATCAGCTTCAA
Source organism: Staurois parvus (assembly GCF_062004578.1). Taxonomy (NCBI): domain Eukaryota; kingdom Metazoa; phylum Chordata; class Amphibia; order Anura; family Ranidae; genus Staurois; species Staurois parvus. The sequence goes on along the minus strand of NW_028318261.1, from coordinate 824,142 downwards.
TCAAATGGATTAATTCCTGGTTTCCAAGTTCCTTATAGCAACACTGCTGCTCTATTATGCGCTCACCTCAATTCATAGCCTGTCAGGCTAATAAAAGCAGTTTATCCCACATGAGGATGAAGGATCCCTTTGATGACCACCACCTTGTTTGGATCTCCACACTTCAGTGTTCCTGATTAACCACCTGGACACTTAATCCTCTTCTATGGACATACAGATAAATGGATATAGTATGCCTCTTCCACCCCTCCTGGGGAATGAACCTCCTGAAGATTACTCCAGCAATCTCCACATGTATGGAAATAAAGGGAAACAAAGTATAGTGCTTTATCCTTTTAAAACACTTTATTGCAAAACTAAGTTTGCCACACTCACATTGTAACAGATAAAAACAAGCCCATCAGTAAAAATAGCCATCAGTGTGTATCACACTCTCTCTCAGTACTCGCCGTATCACAGCAAAGCCGATCGAACGCGGTGACGTCAGAGGAGGGGCTCTGGCGTCACCGCATTCGATCGGCTTTGCTGTGATACGGCGAGTACTGAGAGAAAGTGTGATACACACTGATGGCTATTTTTACTGATGGGCTTGTTTTTATCTGTTACAATGTGAGTGTGGCAAACTTAGTTTTGCAATAAAGTGTTTTAAAAGGATAAAGCACTATACTTTGTTTCCCTTTATTTCCATACATGTGGAGATTGCTGGAGTAATCTTCAGGAGGTTCATTCCCCAGGAGGGGTGGAAGAGGCATACTATATCCATTTATCTGTATGTCCATAGAAGAGGATTAAGTGTCCAGGTGGTTAATCAGGAACACTGAAGTGTGGAGATCCAAACAAGGTGGTGGTCATCAAAGGGATCCTTCATCCTCATGTGGGATAAACTGCGTTTATTAGCCTGACAGGCTATGAATTGAGGTGAGCGCATAATAGAGCAGCAGTGTTGCTATAAGGAACTTGGAAACCAGGAATTAATCCATTTGATTGAAGCTGATTTATTGGAAAGAGGACTTGTGTTTATTATACTGTGATGATTTTTGATGCATGGGTGGGATAAACTGCGTTTATTAGCCTGATAGGCTGTGAACATAGGTGAGCACATAATAGAGCAGCAGTGTTGCTATAAGGAACCTGGAAACCTGGAATTAATCCATTTGATTGAAGCTGATTTATGGGAAAGAGGACTTTTGTTTATTACACTAGGATGTTTTTTGATGCATGGGTGATTTTTTTATGAGGATTTTTTGTGTATTATATTGGGATGTTTTTGCTACATGGGTGGATTTTTAGTGGAACACAATTAAGAGGGTTATTGCATGTTTCTGAAAATTGATATATATGCACATGCTGTTTTTGTTTTTAGGGAGCGCAGCACAATAATTTATTTATTTCCTTGTACAAGGTACCTCCATTCCTCCAAGGCTGTCATGATGGCAAGTAATTCTCATAGTTTCTCTTCGCAGGGAATAGCTTACGGGAAAAAAAAGGTGACTGGATGAAGTAAGAGTTCCATGTCTTGCTGCTGTTATAGGATGGCCCCAACATCATTTTCCGAGGCATCTACCTCTACCACAAAGGGTAGTGCTGGATCTGGATGGCTTAGTATGGGTGCTGAAGTAAATAGTCCTTTTAATGAGTCAAAAACGCTTTGAGCTTCTGGTGTCCAACAGAATCGGACCCCTTGTTTGATCAGTTGGTTGATAGGAGCGATGATAGCTGAGAATCCTTTGATATCTCCTAGAAAAGTTTGTGAAACCTATGAAACGTTGTATTCCTTTATCAGATGGTGCCATTCCAGGATGGCAGAGACTTTCTGGGGATCCATCCTAAAGCCTTCAGTGGCTATAATTAATCCTAGGAATTGAATGCTCTGGTGTTCAAACGCGCATTTTTCATGCTTTGCATATAGTCCGTGTAGTCTGAGGCAACCGAGGACCATCTGCACATGTCCTTGGTGAAGTTCCATAGATGTGGAATGTCATCAAGGTAGACTATCACAAAAATATCTAAGAAGTCTCTGAAAATGTCATTTACCAGATGCTGAAAGGTTTCAGGGGCATTACATAGTCCAAAGGGCATGACTAGATACTCAAAATGCCCAAATCTGGTACGGAAGGCCGTCTTCCACTTATCTCCCTCCTGGATTTGTATGAGATTGTATGCCCCTCTTAAGTCCAACTTGTACAGTTGCAGACCTGAGTCTTTGGATTAGTTCTGGGACTAATGGCAGTGGATATCTGTTGTTTTTAACTATTTCCATACCGGGCACTTTTACCCCTTCCTGCCCAGGCCATTTTTCAGGTTTCAGCGCTCACACTTTGAATGACAATTGCACGGTCATACACTGTACCCAAACTAAAATTTTATCATTTTCATCACACAACTAGAGCTTTCTTTTGGTGGTATTTTATCACCGCCGGGGTTTTTATTTTTTGCTAAATAACAAAAAAAGACCGAACATTTTGAGAAAAAAAAAAAACGTTTCTTTGTTTCTATTATAAAAATTGCAAATAAATAATTGTTCTTCATAAATTTAGGCCAAGATGCATTCTACTACATCTTTGGTGAAAATAACCCAAATTAGGATGTATTTTTTAGTTTGTAGGAAAGTTATAGAGTTCACAAACTATGGTATAGATCTGAATATTGATCAATCCTGAAGTACTGACAGCCAATCTAATATCTTGAGGTCCCAGAATGTCAGAAAAGTACAGATATCCCCCAAATGACCCCTTTTTGCAAAGTAGATAGTCCGACGTACTTCATAAGAGGCATGGCAAGTTTTTTGAAGTTGTATTTGTTTTGTCATAATTTTTCAGAAAATGAAAAAAAAAAATTATTTTCACTTTTTTTTTTTTTACATATTGTCACCAGTGCAGTACAGTGTCATCATATAACTGACATGGCGGTGATCAGGGATACTGACTGGTGACAGTATGAAAAAAAAATATATATTTTTTAATTTTTTTATTATTTTTAATTTTTTATTACTTTTTTCTTTTTTTTAAGTTTTTTTTTCATATTTCACTATGTCCAAAGTAGTACAATGTTACCATAGTAACATTGTACTACTTTGGGGAAGTGATCAGTATTTGTTTTTGGTGTTTTTTTTTTTTTTACACAATTTGCTTATAGCAAAGAATTACTTTGCTATAAGTAAGCATTTACCTGAATGACATTGATTCATTCAGGGTTTTTCTTGTGCTTAGCTGTGATTTAGCCACAGCTAATCACATGACATGTGCATGTGATCGCTGTGACCATTCACAGCTAGACACTAGTATACAATGGATGGCATGAATGAAGCCATCCATTGTATACAACTGTCATATGACCTGCTGTGATTGGCAGATCGCGCCGCCGCGTGGCCCTGCAAGCGCGAAAACTGCATGTGCGGGAGGACGCCATATGGCGTCCACCTGGAAATCTACAGCCTTTTCCCGGCCGCCAAACGGCTATTGGCTGGGCGGCTATTGGTTAACCAAAATATTGTTCAACTCACGGTAGTCTAGGTGAGCTGAGGGCAGGTTACAGAGGTGGTCTATGGGCAGGGGTACAGGGGTGAGCAGTGGACAGGGGTACAGGGGTGAGCTGCGGCCAGGGTACAGGGGTGAACTGTGGACAGGGTATGGGGGTGAGCTTTGGCAGGGGTACAGAGGTGAGCTTTGGAGAGGAGTACAAAATTGAACTGTGGTCATGGTACAGGGGTGAGCTGTGGGCAGGGGTACAGAGGTAAGCTTTGGAGAAGGGTACAGAAGTGAGCTGTGGGCTGGGGTACAGGGGTGAGCTTTGGACAGAGATCTAGAGGTGAGCTTTGGAGGGGGATACAGGGGTGAGCTGTGGACAAAGATATAGAGGTGAGCTTTGGAGATGATTACAGGGGTGAGCTTTGAACAGTGGTACAGAAGAGAGCTTTGGATATGGGGGAGAGGTGAGCAGTGGATAGGAGGTGCATAGGTGAGTGATGGGTGTTGGTTTATTAGGGAATAAAAGTTGTAAAGTTTTCACTGGGGAAGATTTTTACTTGGTAGGCAGGGACAGCATAAATACAGAATAGCATACAGAGATCATTGGTGTAACGATGTCTCTAACTCCCACTGAAAATTAGGCCACACCCGCTCAATGATGCAGACCACATCACTACTTCTTTCACCCCTCCACCCCCCCCCCCCCACTCCGGATTTGAGTTCCTGCACCTATTCTCTGAGAAAAAAAAAGCCCTGGAGATATAAGATTTACATTTGCACAGGGCTCTACACATCCCAGGCCCAGGATTAGAAGTTGCTTCCTGGCACCTGGGTTCACACACTGCTTTGCATTGACTTCAAAGGGGAAATCGCGCCCCGCGGACTTCAGAGGGAAATCGCGCCCCGCGGACTTCAGAGGGAAATCGCGCCCCGCGGACTTCAGAGGGAAATCGCGCCCCGCGGACTTCAGAGGGAAATCGCGCCCCGCGGACTTCAGAGGGAAAACGTCTCCCGCGGACTTCAATGGGAACACAAAATATCTAGCCTGTCATGCAAATCTGTGAGTTTCAAAATTAATCTAGAATTGCATATGTGATTAAGGTGGCTCCATTCACATCTGGGCGTTTGGGATTGCAGTAGAATCACTGATCGCAAAATGCAGGTTCAGGTTCCATTTTCAATGGCGCCTAAAAACATGGTGCTGTTTTGCAATGATTGACGCATGGCAAATCCCATTGCGTGAAGTCCCAGGTGCTGGTAACCCACACTAAGCTAAAAAAAAAAAAAAATGTCTCATAACTTTTTTAGCTGGCTCCTAGATTCAAAGCAAAAAAAGTGTATAATATTAATATAAACAATAACGGTATAATTTTTTTGTTTTTTAATTTGTTTTTGTTTTTCAAATTATTAACTACTACAAGAAGAAAATAGCTGTACCCAAACAAAATTTCCTTCCTTTTATTCCCACAAATAGAGCTTTCTTTCGGGGTATTTGATCACCTGTGCGCTTTTTATTGTTTTGTGCTATTTTTCTGCTACGTTATTGGTAAAAAAAAATCCCAGTAAGTGAATATTGATTGCCATGTGTGAAAGTCATAGTATCTACAAACTATGGTAGAGAATGGAATTTACACAGCTTTTACTTTCTGACTGCCCATCACATTTCTTGAAGTTCTAAAATACCAGTCACTAGTCACTTAAATGATATATTGCTCACACAAGCCATGGGTATTTGTGGAATTACAACCCAAAATACATTCTGCTACTTCTACCGAGTATGGGGATACCACACGTGTGAGACTTTTTGGGAGCCTAGCCACATACAGGAGCCTGAAATCCAATGACCACTTTGAAAGCTTGATGGTGTGTAACTTCCTCATTTCACTTCCTCACTACCTAACAGTTTCGGAGGCCCTGAAATGCCAGGATAGCACCCCCCCCAAATAAAACCTTTGGAAAGTAGACACCCCAAGGAATTTAAAAAGAGGTATGGTGAGTATTTTGACTATCTAATTTTTTCTCACAAGGTTTTGAAATATAAAAAAAAACAAAAAAATATGTTTTTGTTTTCTTTCTTCATTTTCCAAAAACAAATGAGATCTGCAAAATACTAACCATGCTTCTTAGCAAATTTCTTAGGGTGTCTACTTTCCAAAAAGGGATCATGGGGGGGGGGGAATTGGTGCTATCCTGGCATTTCAGAGCCTCCTAAATTTTGATAGGTAGTCAGGAAGTGTAATGAGTAAATAAAGTCCTTTAAATGCCTTAAGGAGCATATTGGATTTTGGGATCCTGTACTTGGCTAGACTGCTAAAGTCTCTCACATGTGGTACCCCCATACTCGGGAGAAGTAGCAGAATGTATTTTGTATATGTAATTCCATATATACCCATGGCTTGTGTGAGCAATATATCATGTAAGTGACAACTTTGTGTAAAAAAAAAAAAATAAAAACTTGAGGAGAAAATAATAAATCTTTAATGGACTCATGTCTCAGAAGATAGTCTGCGGTATTTGCTTTCCAAAAAGGGGTCATTCTGGGGGGTGGGGGCATTTTATGCCCAGCATTATACCTTTTTTTTGTCATTTTTCCAAAAACAATTATTCTTCTATTGACTCAACATGCCTCTTGGCAAATAGTTTGGGGTGTCTACTTTCCAAAAAGGGGTCATTCTGAGGGGTGGGGGCATTTTATGCCCAGCATTAGAAGTTTGTCACACATCATTCACTCTTCTAACCACCTGAAGACCAAGCCTTTTCTGACACTTTTTGCTCACATGAAAAAAATATCAGTTTTTTCTAGAAAATTACTTTGAACCCCCAAACATTATATATTTTTTAAAGCAGACACCCTAGAGAATAAAATGGTGGGTGCTGCAATTTGTTATGTCACATAGTACTCGTGCTGTCACAAGTCAGCTTGCAGCCTTTTGTGTGTTTACTCTTACCTCCATGCTGCTCTTGATTCCATCACTTGTGTGTTGTTCTGTGTTCACCTATGGGTGTCACCTGCTTTTCCCTGGGTTTTGTGTTCTTCCCTTCCATCACTTCCTGTCCCACCTCCTTGTCTGCCTGTCTATTTAAGATGTGCTCAGACTGGGCCTCATTGTATGAGTAATGTTTATTGTTAGACCTCCCCAGTGGGTTGTTGAATCTGTTTAGTATAGCTGTGTACTGTCCCCTGGCTTGTTCCTGACATTGCTAGTGTTCTGTCTGTCCTGACCTCGGCTTGCCTACTGGATATCCTGTCTCTACTCCCATTGCACTCTGCTCCCGCTAGCGGTCTCTGCTACCTCAGCTGGGTGTACCGAGGGGGTGTGACCTGGTTCCAGCCTGCTCCAAGTCCATCACCACCATCAGGGGCCCCGGTGAACAAGCAGGCTGGGACTTAGACTCTGCACCCTGGGGAACCCCAAGCTGTGTTTTATAGCGCTCACTACCATAGATGTGAAAAATCACTTGTCTACAACATTTTATAACAAAAACGAAGAAAACCTTTTTTTTCTAAATTTTCAGTGGTTTTTGGTTTGTGTAAGAAAAAATAAAAAACCCAGTGGTGATTAAATACCACCAAAATAAAGCTTTATCTGTCGCAAAAAAATTACAAACATTTCATATGGGTACAGTGTTGCATGACCGCGCAATTGTCACTCAAAGTGTGACAGCGCTTAAAGCTGGAAATTGGCCTGGACAGGAAGGGGGTAGAAGTGCCTGGCAGGCTAGTGGTTAATAATAATGATAATAAATATAATAACAATAAAAGTAACTTTTAAGCATAAACTATTAGACTACTACAATAAAGAACATATTTTAAAATATATAATACTAATAATAATATTCAATAACTATATATATTATATATATATATATATTTTTTTTTTTTTTAAAGCATAAACTATTATAACTACTTCAAGCCAGAACACATCTTAAAATATATAATCATAATAACATTAATATACAATAAATCATTAACTACTATAAGCAGAAAATATCTTAAATTATATAATAATAATAATAATAATAAATATAATAACAATAAAAGTAATTTTTAAGCATAAACTATTAGACTACTACAATAAAGAACATATTTTAAAATATATAATACTAATAATAATATTCAATAACTATATTTATTTATTTTTTTTTCAAAGCATTAAATACTATAACTTCTACAAGACAGGAAAGCTCTTAAAATATATAACACAATAAATACAAGTACAATACCATACTCTTGATCAATCACGTAGTCGATTCCATTGTCATCTATAAACTCTCTCAGACTGTTGAAATCTTGGTAACCTTGCAGGACAGAAATGTCCTCCCGGTAGATGGGACAGGTAGCACTCTCTTGAACCCATTGTTGGATGCAGCGGGTGTGGAATTGGTGAGCACAGGGTAGGGTAGTATTGTCGTCTCCATCTTCACAATCTGCCAGACAAATGGTACAGTTTAACTGCTCCTCGCCGCTTGGCTCCATGGCCGGTGCTCCCTGTGGCTCCATGGCCGGTGCTCCCTGTGGCTCTGGGTGGTGCTCAGCAGCCCTGTTGCAGTCTCTTGGAGATCGGCTCCGGCTGATGGCGGCGTCCTTCCATCTTTGCCGTTGTTGCGCTCTGGACCTCGTCCGATGGGCTATGGGAGACTCTCCGCCCTCCTGACATGATGGCCTTCCATGAGATGGGCATCATGAAGATCGCGGCATCCTGGTAGTAATTGATGCCGGAATACCTGAAAACAGCTTAAAAATATCTAATATTAATAATAATAATGTTATAAAGAACACTAGTATGGTAATCGCAATGTATTTTGATAAAAATGAGAAGAATCGCAGTCAGTGGCAGGAGACACAGTCTGAGGATGCGATCGCCTCGGTTACCAGCGCAGGCCTCAGGCTGACTCAGCACCTCATACCAACTGTCACTTCTCCAGCCTTGTCACTCTGACTGGCAATATGGCGCTCATGTAATACTACAACCAAATCCATGTTCTATCATTTTATAGATTTTACATAGAATTACACAGGATTGGTGGTATTTAATAGTTATTCTTGAATTCCGCCCCAAGATGGCAGTCTCAGATGTAATACTGCTCCTCGCCATAGATGTCTCCCTATCTGTCATCTGGCGGCCATCTTTAGCTATGTAACGTCTATGGGAGGCGGAGGAGAGAAGCAGCTGAGAGGGGAACAGGAAACGAACGGCCGGGGCGGGGATGATGGCCTCTGGGGGGGAGGAGAGCCAGGGAGCTGGATGGAGGATGCCGGGGGGTGCATAAAGGAGGCCGGGGGGCTTTGTGGAGAAGGCTGGGGGGATTGCCTGTATAGAAAGTCTGATAGGAGGTCATGTCTGCAGAAGGTAGGGGGGTAAGAGGGACCGACATAGCTGGGGCTCCTCCAGTGTCCCCCCCACCTGCCCCCTCAGTGTCCCCCTCCCATCTGCCCTCTCAGCATCCCCCCCACCTGCCCCCTCAGCGTCCCCTCCCATCTGCCCCTTCAGTGTCCCTCTCCCATCTGCCCCCTCAGCGTCCCCCCCACCTGCCCCCTCAGTGTCCCTCTCCCATCTGCCCCCTCAGCATCCCCCCCACCTGCCTTCTCAGTGTCCCTCTCCCATCTGCCCCCTCAGCGTCCCCCATCTGCCCCCTTAGTGTCCCCCTCCCATCTGCCCCCTCAGCGTCGTCCCCCCCCCCACCTGCCCCCTCAGTGTTCACCTGCCCCCTCAGTGTCTCCCTCCCATCTGCTCCCTCAGTGTCCCCCCCCCCCATCTGCCCCCTCAGCGTCCCCCTCCCATCTGCCCCCTCAGCGTCCCCCTCCCATCTGCCCCCTCGGCGTCCCCCCCCCACCTGCCCCCTCAGCGTCCCCCTCCTATCTGCCCCCTCAGCGTCCCCCTACCATCTGCCCGTCAGCGTTCACCTGCATCCTCAGCGTTCCCCCTACCTGCCCTCTCAGCGTCATTCCCCCCTGCCCCCTTAGCGTTATCCCCCCCTGCCCCCTTAGCGTTATCCCCCCTGCCCCCTTAGCGTTATCCCCCCCCTGCCCCCTTAGCGTTATCCCCCCCTGCCCCCTTAGCGCTATCCCCCCCTGCCCCCTTAGCGCTATCCCCCCCTGCCCCCTTAGCGCTATCCCCCCCTGCCCCCTTAGCGTTATCCCCCCCGCCCCCTTAGCAATATCCCCCCCGCCCACTTAGCGTTATCCCCCCCGCCCACTTAGCGATATCTGCCCCCTTAGCGTTATCCCCCCCTGCCCCCTTAGCGTTATCCCCCCCTGCCCCCTTAGCGTTATCCCCCCTTGCCCCCTTAGCGTTATCCCCCCTTGCCCCCTTAGCGTTATCCCCCCCACCTGCCTCCCCCAGTGTTCCCCCAGAACCTGCACAGGGTACAGCTCACTGCAATCAAAATAAAAGAAAAACAATAAAACTGTGTGAATGGTCCCCAAGTTGTGGCCAACAATGTCCTGAGTGTCTGAGTTCTCCAGTCCTCCCACTTCTTCCACAAGTCTTTCAGTGCCGCATTCCTGGGCTGTCCTGGTGTCATCCGGCCCTCAGAGTTTAACCAATCCTCACCCAGGGTGCGTTTTTTTTAGGTCATGTGGCAGAAACGTGCCGGTTGTTAAGAAGTGGCCGCCCACCGGCATCCTTTACAGCCAATGAATAGCTGCTAGTTAAAGGATAAGTTCACTTTTTATGAATAAAATCAATTTTTTTTTTATTTTTTGGTGAAAAAAAATGTGCATTTATTATTTTTTTGTTCTGGAGCCTGTAAAGCTTTGTACCAGCAATCAGCAGATCGCTGGTGTCATGGAGGTCTCCCTCTGACCTGTCAGTATACTACTGACAGGAAGGCTCGATGAACTACCACAGCCCTGCGGTGCGCCGTGGTCGTTCATTGAAAACTCCAAGCTGACCGTCACAAAGACTGCAGGAACTTGTAGTTGTCCCATTCACAGAATACTGTGGTTGAGTGACGCGGGCGGAGCCCCTGAACGGCCACAATTTTTTTTCTTAAATTGTGTCAGCAGGGAGGAGAAAATCCCCCACTTGCTGTCCCAACGGAGATCAGGGGGTTGCGGGTGCCGGTCCATTCAATACATGCTACACTCTGATTATGGGTGTAACATGTTATGATAGGTGAACTTATCCTTTAACCCCTTGCCTACCGGGGACTTATACTCCCTTCCTGCCCAGGACAGTTTTCAGCTTTCAGCGCTGGCGCAGTTTGAATGATAATTGCGCGGTCATGCAACATTGTACCCATATGACATTTTCATCATTTTTTTCACACAGATTTTCTTTGGTGGTATTTAATCACCACTGGGTGTTTTATCTTTTGCGCTATAAACAGAAAAATAGCAAAAAATCAAAATAAAAAGTTTTTCTTTGTTTCTATTATAACATTTTGCAAACAGGTAATTGTTCTCCTTCACTGATGTGCATTGATGAGGCGTCACTGAGGAGTCGGCACTGATGATGCTACACTAACGAGCAGCACTGCTCGGCACTGACTGGCGACACTGCTGGGCAGCACAGATGGGAAGCACGGCTGGGCACATCTGAATGGCAGTAATCATCAGTGCCAATCTGTTTTCAGACAATTGCTGGTTATCAGCAGGACTTTCCTCACACTGTGACAGCGTGAGGAAAGAGAAGCCAACGACCAGCAACTGCATCTGCTGTGTGATTGGACACAGCTGATCATGTGGTAAAAGGCTGATATGATTGCCCTTTTACCACATCACGTGATCAGCTGTGTCCATAGGACAGAGCAATCACGGAGAGCACCGGATGCGCGCCGCTGTGGGAATGTGGGAGGGCGCGTTCTAGGAGGATGTCGTATGACGCCCTCCCAGAACTGGACAACCACGCTGTAGCCTTCATTCGGCTATAGGCTGGTTGTCAAGTGGTTAAGAAGCCAGTACCTGATGACGTCCTTAACAACCAGCTATTTACCAATATGCTTTGTAATGCAACACATTTAACACACACCACAAAACGCACAGCAACCGTGGTATAAACGTGTGAAATATGCATTTGTGTTTTTGTCGCTGGTCAGCGTGAAAGTAGCCTAAGTGATGACACAGCCCCTGTGATGTTGCTTGTCACATGGTGTTTCAGAGGAAGGCTTGTGAGAATGAGAACCTATACTGGAGATCTGTGATCATGTCATTAGAGCAAAGGTCTCTTCACATCCCAGCATTCTAGAATATTCGTTAGAGGTGCCAGAGGTGTCACCAAGAAGGTAAACATCAGTATTGTATTAACCGCTTCCTGTCCGCCCTATAGCAGAAGTACTGCTACAGGGCGGCACCGGTGCACATAATCACGTGTATATACCTGATTTTGCATTGCCAGGTAGGGGGCGCACGTGTACCTTACCCACACCATCATTCACGGCTATCAGTCACCGGGTCCCGGTCGGTAATTACTCACCGGCACCCAGTGATTGTTGAACATCTCCGGGGGGGGGGGGGGGGGGGGCAAGAATGGTTTATAAACAAAAAGGTTCTCTCCCCTGTCAGCTCCTGCACGCTGTTTTGCATTGCTGCTACTGCTGACCCGGGTCCCCGCTGAGCGATTGTAATGCAATCCCCAGGAAAAAATGTAATGCGGTGCGATGTGCACTACATTACATTCAGTGGAGCAAAGGGGAGACACCCAGGGTCTTTTAGACCTTGGATGTCTCAAAGAGAACCGGTCACCAAAAATCATCACTTTGTCTCCTATGTGATTGATATTTAAAACGTTTTTTTTGGGTTTTTTTATTTGTAAAAAAAGAAAGTTATACCATCCCCCCAAAAACAATATTGAGGCCCCCACACATACACACGTACAAATGAAAAAGCACATGCTGGGAGCCTACACATGAAACTGTCGATTGCGATACACATGTCACATATCATCGCGCACGCCAAAATGAGAGCAAATGAGACCTCCTTTGTAACGCTAAATTGATGACCTATAAGGAGCTTTAAAAGTGTTGACCTATAGAAAATATAGGGTACTGAAGTTCGTCGCCATTTCACGAGCTCACACAAATTTAAGGTTTGACAAGTTGGAGATTTATTTACTCGCTGCAACCTCATCTTTTATATTTTACAAAAAAAAAAAAGGAATTTATTGCTTTTTTGTAAAGGAGTTAACTGACATTACCACGTACAGTTGCTGAGCAACCAATATTTATCTTGACTTGCTCCTTGTGAGACTTTTTTTGCATTTAAATCCTGCAATCTGTTAGAGCAAAGTCACAAATTAAAGTGTGCAATAACACAGATTTATCCAATCCATGTTATCCTGGAGTCTCTGCAAATACGTTTTAAATTGGCTATTGCAAATGGTGGATTTGAATCCAAAAGATTTGGAAAATAATGCTGCTGCAGGTAATGAATTCATGCAACAGTACGTTTAACTCACGATGCACTCGTCGGCTTGAGGTTTTGAAAGCAAAAAAAGGCTTCCGGAATCTTTCCTCGAGGTCTTGTTTGTATTGGGATATTAGCCGTTTTGTCTTTGTTCTGTTTTCAAAGTAGAAAAACCTTGCGTACACAAGTACTCCCTTTACTGTTATTAGATTTTTTTTTTGCTTTCATTTCCCAGATATAGAGATCAAAACATTTATTTTGACCACTTCAGCTCCAGCAAATTTTACCCCCTTCATGACCAGGAAATGTTTTGCTATTTAGCACTGCTACCTAATTTAACTGGTAATTGCACAGTCATGCAATGCTGTACTCAAATAAAATTTATATAATTTTTTTTCACACAAATAGAGCTTTCTTTTGGTGGTATTTATTTTTTATTATATAAACTAAAAACAGCTGGAATTTAAAAAAATATATATTTTTTATTCACTGCTATAAAAAAAATCCAATAAAAAAAAATTAAAAATACACATAAATTTAGGCCAAGATGTATTCCACTACGTGTCTTTGGTTAAAAAAATATCCAATATGTCTATATTGACTGGTTTGCATGAAAGTTATAGCATATATAAACGATGGTATATACAGGCGTATCTCAGTTTACTAATTTAATTCGTTCTGCGGCACTTTTCATATTGTGAACAATTTGTAAACCGAAACGCAGTTTCCCATAGGAATGCATCGAACACCAATTAATCTGTTCCGAAAGGTCAGAAAAAGTAAAAAAAAGTCTTTTATGTGTTCAAAACTCTTTATAAAGTGCACTTTAAAGGCATAAATACTGCACAGGGACATGATTAAAAATGAATCAGTAAATGCATTGAAAACCAATGAATCCATTCGTATTGCGATAAAAATTTGTAAATGCATTGAAAACCAATTAATCCATTCCGGAGGTCAGAAAAAAGTCTTATCTGTTCAAATCACTTTATAAAGTACAATTTAAAGGCATAGTACTGTACAGGGACATGGGAATTCACTAACTGCCACTGATATATCATCAGTGAAAGTAATACAGTGATCAGTGATAATATACACCGTCCCTTTCCTGATGACACTGGCTGGGAAGGGGCTAACATCTCGGGTACTCAAGGGGTTAAATGTGTGCCTAACAAGTGTTAATTTGTGTAATATGTGCTGCTTCGCAGGGAGAAGAAAGAGAGAGATTGTTCCCTCTGTACAGAGCCCTCTGTTGATTGCCAACACAGGGCTCTGGGCAGTGATTGAACACAGCCGATCAGCAGGTCCCCCCATGAATCAAGCCACTTGATATTGACACAGACAGCAGGGCTCGGCCACGCCCCCTGCTCTTTCATCACTGGCTGTGATTGATAGCAGCAGGAGCCAATGACTCCCGCTGCTGTCTCTGAGCCAATGAGTAGGCAGAGAACAGAGAGAGTCTCTGCTCTTGTGCACATCGATTGATCGAGAGTGGGCTCAGCTGAGTATAACCAGGGTTGGGGGGGGAGTGCATACAGAAGGTTTTTTACATTAATACAAAAAATGCATTATAGTAAAAAACCTTCTGCCTCTAGAACCACTCTTTTAGGCCCCTTTCTTATGGGTACACTTTAGCTGCAATCTGCCTGATGACAGGTCCATCACCACAGACACTCTCTCACTATAGGTGGTCAGATGTTTTGGTTTGATCAGTCTGCCAGGGCTGGAGCGGTTGGGGTCTGATGTTTCATGTGGTTAACGGCGCTAGTGAGTCAAGGGCTGTTGACAGCGCGTAGTTATAGGCAGTCATAGCCAGGTCAGGGCAAGACAGGGGGAGGATGCTGTCATGGAGTTGATCAGCTGCAAAGTGGAGGGGGGCAGGGTTCAGGTTGCGGAGGTTACGGCTGGTAGTTGTATGACATTTGGAGGGGTAGGAGTTAGAAGACAAGGAGATAGAGAATACGGCTACAATCACCTCAGGTTTTATTTCTAAAGTTTAATTGAACAGGCTGATGTTAGAAGCTGATTGGTTACCATGCAACGGCGCACGAGATTCTGAGTGAACCAGCTTTAGTAAATCTCCCCCATAGAGTCACCAGTCCCTTTCTCTGCAGCCTCAGTTGCACAGATGAATGAATAGGAAGTGTTTAGAGCTTCCTGTGCTTTCACAAACTGAAGGATAGTAAACACAGTTTACTATGCTTCGGTGATGAATAGACACAGGAGCAATCTGTACCAATCATTCAGGAAAGGAAGGGCCAATAAATATGGCAGGAGGTCCTGGCAGCACTGCAGGTTAAAGGGGAACATGGGGGACTGAATATCAGGGGGGTGGGGGTGATTAAAGCAGGCTTAGATGTTAAAACTGATCCTCCTGCAGCACAGCCAGAGGGAGAAAGAGGAGTAGAACTAGAAGCTCTGCAGAGGAGCCACAAGAGTTAGAAGTGTCAGCAAGTGTCAGCCACAAGTTAGAAATGTCAGCAACACAGACAGCCCTCCTGTTGGCAGGTGCCCCGGCCCCCCTTTTGAACTGATGTGGCCTGGGCCTGGTACAGGAGTGTGGGCTGTACTACCTTATCAGTGGTCTTGTTGTTATTACAAAGTAATTATCAATGAAAATTGGTGGTTTGGGCACTTTCTGAGTGCATCACTGTTGTTAAGAGTCTGAACTGGCTCATCTTCAGTCAAAGCATTGCACTCTGGGAGTCGTAGTCCCAGCCAGAAGGAACTCCATTACTAACCAGACCCAGTAATCACTTGACCTCCTGAGGATTTACCCCCCTTCCTGACAAGGCCATTTTTTGAGTTATGGTGGTGCGTTAATTTAACTGACATGAAATTTACATTGTTTTTTCCTCACAAATTGAGATTTCTTATGGTGGTATTTGATTGCCTGTACATTTTTAGTATTTACGCTATAAAAAAAAATAAAATAAAAATAAAATAAAAAAATAAAATAAAAAAAAATCCAACAACTTTGTCGATAAGAGCTATATTTTTGACTGTTTGCTATTAAACGTGTCTAGTAAAAAATCAAATTGCATCATAAATTTAGGCCAAAATGTATTCTGCTACATGTCTTTGCTACAAAAAAATCCCAATATGTGTAAATTAATTTGTTTATGTGAAAGGTATAGCATTTACAAATGGCAGTATATATACTGGGGGGTTTTTTATTTTTATTTTTACTATTCATGGCGGCCATCAGCCACTTATAGCGGGACTGCGGCGAACATTCTGACACTGGGGAGAACTGACTTGGTGTCACTGACATTCCCTGTGACACAATACAGCGATCAGAGCTAAAAAAAAGCACTGACACTGTACTAATGGCACTGGGTAGGAAGGAGTTAACATGAGAGGCGATCAAAGGGTTAACTGTGTGCAGGGCGTGTTTTACTAGGGGGCGGTGTCTGTGTAAGCACACCATCCAAAGCAGTGTGCCGGAGCTGAAAGGGAGGAGAACAGTTAGTAAACAAAACAGTTCTCCTCCCAATCTGAGATCCTCAGTAATCAACTGGCGTTGGCAAGTAATCACCGGCCAGGACCCGGTGATTGACAGCCATATGCACCCCCTACCCGGAAATGCAAAGTCACATATATATACGTGATTTTGCACACCCATGCCACCCTGTAGTAATATTTCTGCTATAGGGCGGTCGAGAAGCGGTTAAACTACAGAAGTCAGCGTGCCTTAAGTCTGGAGGGGCCATGTGGATTGAAAGGCCCAGGAACAGGGGCGGACTGACAACTCATGGGGCCCCCGGGCAATAGGGGATCATGGGGCCCCTGTGCCCTTGCCCAAACTCAAAAAAGCCTATGAAAAAGGTACCAGGGGCATCTCATGGGGCCCCCTACTGTGCCTGAGTTTCCAAATGCCCAGGGAGATCACAGATCAGTCTGGGTGGGAGCCACGGGTGTGTGAGAAAGGAGGGTCCTTTCCTAGAGAGAGAAGGGAAGAATGTTAAGGGAAAGACTATGCATTACATGAGCTCTGGAGAACTGTGAAAGGTGCTGCAGTCTACAAAGTCCAGTCTCTCTCAATGCTGCTGTCCACTGGATCTGGAGATCATCCTGAGGCCTAGTACTAGAGCTGCCCAAGATCCAGATTCACTGATTTTTGCTGTGAAGCTGACCAATCTAGCTAAAAAGTTGCTGTTGTATTGAAGAGTTGCTGCAGAAGTCCACCTGGAATCATTCTCATCTTAAAGGGCGCCCCTGTACATCTCTTGAAGGAGACCTGCTACTATGACTACTGTGGGGTTGGTGAGTGGGATATTAAACCTTTGTGGCATATCGACTGACTCTGTAGTAAATCTAGTAGAAACCATACTGCACTTTTACCCTTAAAGGGCACCACCTATTATCCACTAACTTTCTGCACCAGTCCGGCTGCTCTGAACTGTGTCTCTGAACATCTAAGAGGTATTTACTATCATACCTCTGATAGCTAACCCATTGCTAGACACTTCACCACTTAGTACTCTTAAGGAGTCAGTGATCTACAACTGTTTCCTTGTTGCAGAAACTGTTCCCTGTAGTGCTTCTTCAAGAGCTCCAATGTGGCCGGTCGAAGACTTACTTTGAGGACTGTAATAGAGTACATGATATCCTGCATAATCAAGAATTTACAGTTGCCTTGCAATTATTGCATTATAGCCTAAGCCCTAGCCTCCTAAGTGACTCTATGTGGCTTAGCCATTATGCTATTGATACCAATTTCACTGTCGCCTTATGTTGCTCATTTCCAGAGGGGAAAGCTACAGTTTATGCAACCTTACTAGAGGCACTCCTACTACATTATATTTGAAATTGTTTATGTCAAAAAGTGTTCTGTATTGTGATTTTCTGTCATTTATGAGTGCTCATATTATCAATATACTGTATCTTGTCAAGGTCTCGAGTCTCATTTCGGGGTGACACTGAGGCATTAGCCAGAAGTTATCTATCTGTGTCTACTGATGTGTATACCCAAGGTGTCAGAGGTACAGAGCTGTTTGTGGACGTCATGGTAAGAACAGAGGACCCAATACAACCAGCAGCTCCTGCGGGGGTAGTGCTACATGTAGGGACTCGTTTGGAATATCTCTGAACTGAGTTCTGAAGACCTAGTTAGTGAGCCAGAAGTAGTCATGGAGCCCACTGCTGTTGTAGACTGGTGCCGAGAACGGCCAAGTGGAGCTGTGTGTAGTGTTCAATGTCCCTGGGGGCAAATGGACTGAAGACCAGCATTGTCACGCAGAGGTTGCTTTAGGCCTAGGCCAAGGAATATTTTTTCTTGATGTGAAGACAACTTCTAGCTCCACTTGCACTATGTCTTGACAGAGTGGAAGAAATAAATTATTGACGCTGTACAAGGAAACAGCTTCCTAGTGGCTGAATTTACGAGATTAGTAGGACTGCTTAAAAATCCAGTCTTGGCAGTCAATTATGGTTATCACAAGCCAAAGTTTTTATGTAGGGAAGTTCCTACACCCTCAGGGGAAGATGATTTCAATACCTGGATTGATCAAGCAATCCAAGCTGCAAAGAGTGGGAAGTGACTGATACAGTAAAGAGGCAGAGGGTGGTTGAACGTTTTCAGACACCAACTTCTGTGAAGCCGATTCTCAAGGCAGGGGTGCTGGGGTGATCCAGGAATTAATCTCGACAAAGGTTCTAAACCAAAGTCATGGGAGGGTACCTATCAGTGTGAGAAGCATCACCAAACCGGGCAGGTAAACTACTCGGGCAGGTGAATGCAGCAATTTCAGTGGGGGCAGCCAGTTTAGAGAGGGGAGACCTGAAAGGAGAGGGTGAAGACAGCTTTTACCCTCATGACTCCCCACTGTCCAAAGAATGGAAGGAGAGGGTCAATGAGAGACTCTTACAATTTAAAGAGATGTTTTCAAAGAACAACTGTGATGTGGGCTGTGCTAAGAGTGCCCAGCATGAAATTTGGCTGCAGGAAGACTGACATTTAGGGAGAGAGCAAGGAGTATACCCTTGATGATCTAGAAGACCTCAGAGAGCAACGTGATGCACTGAAGAAATTGGGGGTCCTTAGAGAATCCTGGAGCCCTTATGCTTCTCCTGTAGTAGTGGTGAGGAAGAAAAATGGGACCCTGCAGATGTACATTGACTTACCAAGGATATGTAGAATGTCTAAAAAAGAACTTAGAAATTGCTTATGAGAAAACTTCAGTACATAAGATCTACTGAGAAAGAGAAACTATGACCTCAGGATAAAGCAGTCAGGGGATTGAGTGCTATTGAGAAATTTGGGAGTCCCAGGAAAACACAAGCTAGCTGATCGATCGAAATCTGAGCCCTTCATAATTTGTAAACAACTGCTGGGACTGCCAGTCTATAAAATCCATCCTAAAAGGGAGGATGGGTCCTCTAAAAACATGGCAATGTAACCATTTGCTGCCCAGTTTGAGTCCCTACACCCACTCAATCCACTTCTTCTACACAAACTTCCTGTAGGCCACAGCCTCTGAGCCCATCCCAGGGTTCTGCTTTATAAACTGAGGAGGAGGGGAGTGACGATGAAGAGGGAATGGACATTAAATGACAACATCCCTCTTTTCCCACAAGAGTGGATGTACCTGATTCAATAATAGCTTAAAGACTGTTAACCCAGAACCTACAGTGGATGTACCTGATTCAGATAGGGATTTAGAGACCTTTAACCCAGAACCATCTGAATCCATTCCAGTGGGGCCACCTCCGGAGACTAGAGGGGACCCTGATGAGCTGCAGGCTCCTGAAGCTATAGAAACTGAGCCCTTACCTACAGAAGAAGAAAATTCAAACCAATTCAGTGCACTACGTTCCAGCTTTCCAAAATGTCTTATCAGGGATTTTTGTAGGGGGTAAAACAACCATGCACTGTGGAATCCTGCAGCTGCCAACACAGATCCTGGAAGACAAGGAAGCTCAAAAATAAAAATAACAACAGGAGGATTTCCCTTTGAAATGCAATATCACTCCCCTCTCACCACCCACCTTTCCCAGTATCACACGGGGAACACCACAAGGGAGTGCATAGTGCTCCAGAATGCCGGCTCTGTCGGGACTCTGACTGCTGTCAGAACTCACATTCTCCTTGCCAGCTTGAGAGGTTTCTGGTTTTGCGGCTGTACACCACCAGCTGATGATGTCTTCATGTCACCCTTGTGCTGATGACCAGAGTTTTAAGATGTCAGTGTGCTACATTTTTATTGTAATAAGTGCTTATAATATGCTGACGGAGATCACTTGCAGTTGTTACGTTTATCTTTACCCACAGAAGAAGTTGACAGTCAGCCTGCACAGTTACCAGAGCCAAAAGGAAAACTGTCCATCAGACCAACAATATGACTGACATATGCTGTGCTGGGCAAGAGCTCAGAGAAAGTCGTCCACTCAAGTCAAAGGATTTTTGATGAGCCAGTCCCCTGTACTGCTAATTGTGTGAGGGACAAAATTACCTCACTCCGTGGCACCTCTGGGTGGGTCACCCTTGAATCAGCAACTTTTGGACAGGATAACCTCACGTCCCACAGCAATTGGTGGGAGGTTCCTCTGTCAACTCTTTGTCATAGTATGAACTGTTTAAGCCTATGTTCTAGTTAAAGAAATGTTGCTTGTTTCACATGTATATAAATGTTATACTTGCATTTACATTAACTCTTCAAGCACTATTGGTTTGAATTACAGCTCTCTGGGGACCAAAGAGATTCAGTGGCGGGAGTATGTAACAAGATTCATTGTAACTAAATATGCAGGTTTATTAATGCATTGTTATAGTTAATCTTTCCCACAAGAAATTCCCCTTTTCTGCTGCAAGATGGAGCTTTGTGAAGTCTGATTTATCTTCAGTCAAGAGCGTTGTGCTCTGAGAGTTGTGATCCCAGCCAGAAGGAATTCCATTACTAACCAAACCCATTAAAGTACAGAAGCCAGAATGCCTTAAGTCTGGAGAGTTATATACACAAAAACCACCCATGCCTAATAGTAGCAAATAATTGCAAATAATGACAAATACATTTGTGACTGCGGCCGCTATCCCTTATCTTAGAAGATCTTAGTTACCGTATACAGCCGAAAGTGCTTGCTAAAAAATACTCAACATAATATGAAAAACTTATAACATAAATGTGCTCTAAAAACCACATTCCTAATATCCACTTATGAGTGCAAAAACCATAATAAATTCTCAAAACAATTTCATGTGCAAAGCCCCAAATGAAGTGTGCTTGCATCAACTCCATCTCTTGGAGTTGATGCAAGCACACATCAGTTGGGATTTTGCACATAAAAATGTTTTGAGGATTTATTACGGACTTTACACTCATAAGTGGATATTTAATATTATAGCTCTGATAACCCCTTGCTGGACACTTCACCACTTAGCACTCTTAAAAAATCAGTTTTCTATAACCATTTTCTTGTTCAGTCTAGTGCTTATTGATTCTTCCTGTCAGTATATCTGCTTGCTCCTACATCCCGTGCGAGCAACCAGATATTCTTACAGATCTGCAGGAGACCTGCATGGCACCAGGGATCTGCTGATTGCTAGTGCAATGCGTTCCAGGCTCCTGCAGACAAAAATAATAAATGCACATTTTTTTGCAAAAAAAGTTCATTTATTATTTTTAACTAACAGGTGAAATAATGCTTTAAACTTTTTCAAAAGCTCCACTGTGGCTGGTGGAAGACTTACTTTGAGGACTGTAATAGAGTACCTGATATCCTGCATAGTCAAGGATTTACAGTTATAATAAAATCTTGTGAGCTGCTACTTCAGATATAAAGTACCAAAACAAATATAGATATCTCCTAGATTGTAAGCTCGAAAGAGCAGGGTCCTCAAACCCCTCGTGTATTGTATTGTTACTGTCTTGTCTCATGTTCTGTCCCCCTTACTACTGTACAGCGCTGAGCATACCCTTTGGCGCTATAGAAATACTGTATAATAATAATAATTATACTGTGTAAATATTAGCAAATCGCTCACACCATACACATACCCATACAAATGTGGCAATACTTTTACAGTAAATAACAAAAAACAGTGCCGCTCTCCACTTTAAGGAAAAACAAACAACTAAATATACAGATCTTCCAACAAATAATTCAAGTGTCCACATCAAATCCGTGATTCTCTATAATCACTGTAGTGTAGCAATCGAGTAATCCTCGGTTCATCTCTTGTGATTTTATCAAACCAACTTTTGTGCACCTTCACCAGTTGTGCTCTCACCTTATATATGTCACCAAACCGTTAAGTGAGGTCATATAAAGCATGTGTATCATTGAAAATAATTTTCACCCTGATGAGACCACATGACCCGGTGGCGTAACGCGTGGGTTAGGGGCTTTGACATCACGACACTCAACTAACAGAGGAAAAGGTATAAAAAAGGATGTGCAGGCTAGAATCGCAAGCGACTATTTGGAGCAATTGATCTTTGTATAAAGCGCTTTATTATGTTACTGAGTGGAATACAGCTTATATTAAATAAATGCTTTTTATAAGGATAAAGCACTATGTTTTGATTATTTTTCTTCACATTTGAACCAATGGAGGGGAACAACTAGAGGAGTGAAGAGGACCCAGACCCTTTGGATAGTAATCCCATCTCATCACGGTCAAATTAAAGGGACACATGCTTTATATGACCTCATTTAACGGCTTGGTCACATATATAAGGTGAGAGCACAACTGGTGGAGGTACCCAAGTGTTGGTTTGATAAAATCACAAGAGGTGAACCGAGGATTACTCGATTGCTACACTACAGTGATTATAGAGAATCACGGATTTGATGTGGACACTTGAATTATTTGTTGGAAGATTTGTATATTCAGTTGCATTTCTTTAGATTAAAATGGAGCACGGCATTGTTTTTTATATTTAAAGGAATTTACAGTTGCCTTGCAGTTATTGCATCATAGCCTAGGCCCTAGCCTAATCACCTTAAGTGACTCTAGGTGACTTAGCCATTATCCTATTGACACCAGTTTCACCATCGGTTATTGTTGCTCATTTCCAGCTATAGTTTGTAAAACCTCACCAGAATTTAAGGAGGCGCTCCTACTACGTTATATTTGAAACTGTAGATGTCAAAAAGTGTTTCACATTGTGATTTTCTGTCATTTTTGAGTACTTTTTTATGTTCTCAATATATCTTGTCATCATACTCCAAGGTCTTGAGTCTCATTTCAGGTCAAATGTTATCAATCTGTGTCTATTACCCTGCATATTCGAGGTGTCAGAGATACAGAGGTGTTTGTGGAGGTCAACGTAGGAAGAGAGGACCCAATACAATCAGCGGTTCCTGCAGGGGTAGCACTACAGTTAAGTAATCTAATCAGTGATCCTTTTTACTGTTCCAAGTGTTTTTGCCAGATGAATAAATGATGCCTATGTTCTGCACAGCAATATTACCAACTTTTAGATGAAATTACAGAGTCTCTGCACTAGATGGCAATGGTGATTTTCCATATAACCAATATAACTTTACAGTACTTAGTTTAAAGAATAGACATCCAATGTGGGATCATCTGATACATATTTCAATCAAATATGTATTGAAATTAGGTCAGTAATTATATTTACTTTACAAACTTTTGGTGAATATGGACTATTCTAAAATCAATCAGTTCCTAAAAGTAACTGTGTACATTTATGTGTAATATATTATGCACAATGAAGCTGATATACAGTATATACTGTGCATATGAATGGAAAAGTGGAGTTGTTGACCGTCATATCTTACTCAGCTGACCATCAGAGGTATAAGCGGTGCCCTATAGCAGAAATACTGCTACAGGGCAGCACAGGTGCGCAAAATCATGGATATATATATGTGATTTTACAGTTCTGGGTAGGGGGTGCGCGTGCACCCTACCCACGCCGCCATTCGCGGCCTCAGCTGTCAATCACCGGGTCCCGGCAGATTATTACTCGCTGGCACCCAGTGAATGCCGATTATCTCTGACGGGGGTGAGACCTGTGTATAAACAATACAGATCTCTCCCCTGTCAACTCCTGCACACTGCTTTGTATACAAAGCAGTGTGCTTACAGCGAAGCACACACACACGGCCCCATAGTGAAACAGCACACAACACACAGTTCACAGTTAACCCTTTGATTGCCCCAGATGTTAACCCCTTCCTGCCCAGTGCCATTAGTACAGTGTCAGTGCTTTTTATTAGCCCTGATCACTGTATTGGTGTCACTGGGGATTTCAGTGACACCATGTCAGTTCCCCCCAGTGCCTGCTGATCACCACCATTACTAGTAAAAAAAAAAAATTTCAGTATACTGTATATACCACTATTTACCACCATTTGTATAACTTTCATGTAAACAAATTAATTTACACGTATTGGGATTTTTTTTAGCAAAGACGTAGCAGAATACATTTTGGCCTAAATTTATGACGAAATTTGATTTTTAAAATTTTTTTACTGGACATGTTTAAAAGCAAAAAGTCAAAAATATTGTTTTTTTTCCTCAAAATTGTCAGTCTTTTTTTGTTTATAGCGCAAAGAATAAAAAACACACAGGCGATCAAATACCACCAAAAGAAAGCTCTATTTGTAGGAAAAAAAGACATAAATTTAATTTGGGTGCAGTGTTGCATGACTGCGCAATTGTCAGTTAAAGTAAGGCAGTGCTGTATCACAAAAAATGGCCTGGTCAGGAAGGGGGATAAATCCTCAGGAGGGTAAGTGTTTAAAGAAAACTTCCAGTGATCACAATGATTGGCTGGCTTGGTGATCACATGATCGGGAACTGCTTTCATAGTTTCTGATTAATAACGCAAGGCATGTAGTTGTCAGTGACAGCAGAGGGGTCACAGAATCACAGACGGGCACACGTAGCTGCAGGTTCCTAGTTCACAGCTGTAGTGTAGGCTAACATTCTCATGGGGCAGTGCCTGGGAAGATGAATCCTCAGACTGGAGATGCCAAGGGGTTAGAAAACCAGTCAAGCACTGAGCATTGAAATAATTGAAATTTGCACTGCTCTCTGGACTGGTGGGGCTTAAATGTTCAAACATGCTCTACTAGTTCAAGGAACTGAGATTACGTTTTTCTTCAGCTTTTGTTGTAACATCATGGATCCAATGTACTATAGTTTACAGTGACAAAACAAAAAACTTTATTCACTGTGCTTAGTGCTAGATAAATAAATCAATCCACAGCTGCACTCAAAACATCAAATATAATGTTCTTAAAGTGATACTAACAATTATTTTTTTTTGTAAAATAACAAACATGTCTGTACTTACCTGCTGTGTGCAGTGGTGTCACACAGAGTAGCCTGAATCCTCCTCTTCTCAGGTCCCTCGCAGGCTCTCCTGGCTCCTCCTTTGTGGGGGCACCCGCTGCTCTGTGTGTCCATTCACACACGGAGCAGTGGCTTGGCCCTGCCCCCTCTCTCTCTTTATTGGCTGGCTGTCTGTGATTGACAGCAGTGGGAGCCAATGGCTCCCATTTGCTGTCTCAACCAGGGAGGAGGCAGAGACCCAGGACAGCCAAGGCTGTCATGCACATCGCTGGATCTTGATGAGGCTCATTTAAGTATTGAGGGAATTGGGGGCACTGCTGCACACAGAATGCATGAAGGTAAAATAACTTGAGCCCTTACAACCGCTTTAAGCCCAGGTTCACACTGATGTTGTACGGCACATCGCATGTGGTTTGCAAAGAAACTGCCCCACATTCCTGTGCAAATCACATGCGATTTCTGTGCGGTGTAATTTGAGCCTTACATTTTGTATGGCTCAAATCGCACCGCATCTGCACCAGAAAAGTGCAGGACCCTTTTTTAGTCCACAACAGAATTGGATCACATAGGTGTTCACACCCATTCGATCCGATTCTGCACATCACACCACATTTTGTGAACTGATTTCAGGGAGTCATTAACTAAAAATACACACCTGCAGTGGTTCATATGAATGGGGTGCGATTATGATGCAGTACAGAAATCATACAGAAACCGGTGTGAATTCTGCACCGCATCAGTGTGAACACAGGCTAAAATGAAATAAGTTGCGCTGTGTATCTTTGTGAAACAATAAATATAAATAAATGTGGCATTAAAAGTCCATAGAATCCAATCAGATAATTCTTCTGTGAATACGTGTGTCTGTCAATCTATTGCATTCAGTTAAAATGTGAATCCCCCACCACAAAGCACATGCTCTTACCAGATATACAGACCCCAAATATAGGTGGTCTGATAGGGCATGAAGCTGTGTAAATGATGACGGATCACCCACCAGAGAAGTATGCCCAGTATTGCGATCTCCTCCTCCTAGCCTTATACAAGGACTCGGGTATAGAGGAAAATGAATCTCTAATAGTGAAGTACCGCAGATAAAGTATATTTATTAAAAGCCAAAAAACTATTTACAAACAATCCCATACAAATGTCCCATGTAGTATCAAACGCCTCTAGTTCCGGCTCCAGCAGGCAAGGGTGATGTCAGCACGGACTCCTCCTCCTCGACGTATGTTTCGTCGTAACAGACGTTGTCAAGGGGACCAGTCTAACGTGCTGATGTACTTCTGCATTATTAATAGAAGCTCTGTGCTGATAGGAGCTAGTTTTCTCTCCAAGATCACTCCAAATCATTTCAATTACCTTCATAATACTCTAATCCATTTTATACATACATATCTCCCACATATTTACAATTAACTATAGAAATCATTCAGATATATAGAAATTTAAAAATTCCAATTGGAGGTTAGAGCCTCTTAGTGTATATTGCATGTATTGCGCTTTTTTGTTATCGGAGATCAGATCCATCAGTATGTGTTATTTTTTTAACCAATAAACACACAGATCTCAGGAGAGCAGACTTTTACCCACTTAAATACATACTAATAAAAACTCTAAACATGTACGAATATGAAGAAAATAAAATAAGAATTAAGAAAAAAAAATATATAAAAATATATATAAAAAGGAGGAAAAAAGAAAATAACATGAAAAAATTATCCTAATTATTGCTAATGAAGCTATTCAAGTCCCACTCCACGCTATGACCATGGGGAATGGGACGTGAATAGCTTAATTAGCAATAATTAGGATAATAGGATAAATAAGTATAAATAATTTTGGGTTTTATGTTATTTTCTTTTTTCTTCCTTTTTTTTATATATATATATATATATATATATATATATATATATATATTCTTAATTCTAATTTTATTTTTAAAAAGAAAAAAAGGAAAAGGGAAAAGGCGCCTCTAAGTGCAGTATCCAATTGAAGTTTATTAAGCTACAGTTAAAAACACTTTCAGGATAAAAGAGTTATCAATGCCTATCGACCTCAGTATGGAGAGAAGCCAAGGTGTTGCGCCGTGCTCCAAAGCCTGCAGGATCAGCCAATCCCTAGATGTGACAGCTTGTAGATAAAAGAGGAGCTTCTGGGGCTCTAACCTCCGATAGAGATGTCAATTGGAATCTTCAAATTTCTATATACCTGAACGATTTTTATAGGTAATTGGAAATATGTGGGGGATATGTATGTACAAAATTGATTGGAGTATTGTGGTGGTAATTGAAATGATTTGGAGTGTTCATGGATAGAAAACTAGTTCCCATTAGCGCAGAGCTTCTATATATAATGCAGAACTACGTCAGCACGACAGACTGGTTCCCTTGACCACATCTATTAAGAGAAAACATACGTCGAGGAGGAGAGGTCCATGCTGACGTCACCCTCGCCTGCTTTACCTGTCTCCAGCGGCGTTTGATACTACACACAACATTTGTATAGGATACAGTATTTTGTAAATAGTTTTTTGGCTTTTAATAAATACATTTTATCTGTGGTACTTCACTATTGGTGATTTGTTTTCCTCTATACCCGAGTCCTTGTAAAAGGCTAGGAGGAGGAGATTGCAGTACTGGGAATACTTCTGTAGTGAATGATATGGGCCATGATTTACACAGCTTCATGCTCTTCATCTCTTCATCAGACCATCTATAATTTGGGGTCTGTATATCTGCTAAGAGGCTGTGTTTTGTGGTGGTGGATTCACATTTTCACTGGATGGGTTGAGGACACTCATATTCAATGAGAAATATTTGTTTGGATTTCATGAACTTTTGTCTGAATTGTTATTATAATACAGGATTTACATCGAGCCAGCAGTTTGACCAGAATTTTACAAAATTAAGGCAGACATTACAGATACATTTATTTATAGTTATTATTTCATAAAGATATACAACGCAACATATTTGGTATTTATACTATAGGTAACAGCTATGAATTTTTCACTGCTTATATCCCTAAATTATTTATAAAACTCTGCACATATTTTATATTTGTTAAGATAGTCATCTGTAAAGCAAAAAACAAACAAAAAACACCTATATAATCTGTTTATATCACTGTCTATTGGTTACATGGGCACATAAATCTTAAAAAGTAACTGTCACAATGGCTGGTGACTACTAGGGGTGAGCAAAACAAATATCGGGAAAAAGTTTAGCTCTGGATTACAAGTTTGTTCTTGGTTTTTCTCAATTTTAGTGCCTTCTAACAAGTTCCCAGTGTCTTGTAGGACTTTCCATTCAACAGCCACTCATTAGACACGACACATAAAGGCCCTACAGAAACACAATACTGAAGCTGGCTGTTCTCTCTCAGTGCTGATCAGAACCTTTACAGAATCACAGTTTGCATTGCAGACTGCTCTCGCTACACTATCCTTATATCAATTACACAAATCAATTTCTCGTTTAAAGTGTTCAGTATATTTTACAGTTACTAATTGGTATTGTTTGTTGACAGCTTTGAGCAATTCCTAAGCTATTGGTCAAAATTTGAGCCATGGGTGACCCTGCAAGCACACCCAGTTCAACAAAAGTCAATTTAAAGGCTAAGTTCACTTTTGGGAATTTTACATGTTCCACCCATGTCTAGGGGGAGAAATTACTGGAACAGATTCCCTGTATGGCTCTCTCTGCTGCAGCTGAAAGTTGGCTTCTTCTCTCCCCCATACTGACTTTCAGCTGAAGCAGAGAGAGTCAGACAAGGGATTGGTCCCAGTAATTGCCCCTCCTACTACACATATTACCCTCCCTGTGCACCATACATTTCCCCTACTGCCTAGGCCCCATGTGCCCCCACCCGTACAGTACTGCCACCTTTCCTCCTCTCCTTCCCACCGGCGACTGCAGGCACACAATAAGATCAATCAGGATGGAGAGTGGGGGAAAGGTCTGGTAAATATGTCACATTTACCAGATCCTTCCTTTCCTGAATGAACACGAGTGATCAGTACCAATCACTCACTGTGTTCATTCATAATTTTTTTATTTATTTATTTATTTTTTGGGGGGGGGGCTTTCAGGTTGGCTGTATGGGGCCCCTTGATTTCTAACAGAAACCCTGCTGTCAGATCTGTAAATCACAAATTGGAATAGCATGCACATGTTTATTGTTTTGAGGTTATAATCACAGCTGTGAATTAAGAGTGGCCCATCAATGAGAATATCTGACAAATAAATACAGCATCTGGAGAAAGAAAATATCTATTATCATTAGCACTGGAATATTAGTTGTAGGAAGCAGTGGTTCCAACTGGTTTAGCACATTGGTAATAATAGAATGTTTTTCAAGACTATACAGTGCCAGCCCGTAGACAGCCATATTTAGACTGTATGCTCTCCTATGCAGTACCCTTTCATAGATGTTCCATTCTCACTGTCACCAACCAAATTACATGATTTATAGTCACAATCTTAGAACCTAAAACTAGAGTTTTTTTATCCAAGGATGCTATTTGCTGTACAAATATAGGGATCCCATATCTGACTGTCGAGATGTAGAGAAAAAGGTAGAAGCTCTATGTTGCTAAATATAGTGCCTTCTATAAGTAACTTCTACACCATGTGTTGCAATTCACTTTTAAAATTGAAAAGAATATGGTCCAAAAGTGAAATAAACAGAAATGCCCACTTTCAATCTTAATGCAAGAAAATCAGTATCCACTTCACATTATACTTCTGGATGCCACCACCTCTGTAATGCCATGTTTAATCATGTGTTTGCTCCCTCCATCGGATGTGCTCTCACCTGGAATATATGACCGAACTGTTAAGGTCATATAACGCTTGCGTGCCTCATATAAGGTTCAAGATGATAATCCCACATGGATGGATGCAAATCTTATTAAAAATCTGTAGCGTTCTCCTGCGTTATTCCTCCACTCAGCGATCCTCCTCAAATGTAGCTATTGAAAGAGAAAACACCAAGCACTATGTTTGGTGTTTTCTCTTTCCATATCTATGTGTGAGGAGCCCTATATGAGCCACACAAGTTTTATATGACCTTACTTAGCGGTTCAGTCATATATTTCAGGTGAGAGCACATCCAGTGGAGGTCATTTTAAACACATGATAATACATGGCACTCTACAGGTGGTGGCATCCAGAAGTATAATGCAAAGTGGATACTGATTTTCTTGCATAAAGAAGACTGAAAGTGAACATTTCTGTTTATTGTTTACACTTTTGGAGTATCTTATTCTTTGCAATTGTGTATTTTTATATAATAGTGAATAGGAAAAACAAGCACAGCACTGCATAAAATAATTTTGGATACATCACATACTGGATATGAGAGTATGATTACTGTGTGCAATTCAATGATGTTTTAATTTTAATGTTTTTTTTTTGCACATAGCAGCTCACAAGGTTTTGGCATTCATTCGATACCCTGCGTGATTTCAGCTCTGTTGCTGGGTTTACAAAATTGTCTAGAATTTTTTAAACAAAAAAGATACAGGCTTTGTAAGGCTTTAATTTTGCAAACAACCCATCCTACCCTCTAGTTACAGCTAAATCAGTGTTGTAGGATGTATTGTAACTGAGTGATAGACATGCAGATACTACAATTATTGTGATATATGACTGACTAAACATATAGCAGAACATGACTGACCAAACCTTGTGAAACACTTAACTAACAAATTAGAATATGTGTAAATTCAATAGATTCTGCAGATTCTGGGAACAAAATGTGGCTGCCATTTTGTAGTTTGAGTCTAATACCATCTTTTTATTCCACTCATGACTCTGTAAGTCCAGTTCTCCTTATTGCTTTCCTCAAAAAAGACAGTTTCTAAAACATCTTCCAAAAATAAGACAGACTTCTATGGGTATTTCATAGTCCCCATCTGTATGACGTGGTGGAGGTGGTCATTGGGTGAAGTGTTCTTTGAGGTTTCTATGATGTAGTCTCCTTTGGATTCAGTTGTTTCTGTTTTCTGGCATTTGTTCTGAGGGGTGGGATATGGGGTTATCTCCGTATCTCTGAAGGAGAAGAAGTCAAGATGGTCTACTGGTGTGTCCAGATGTAACACTGGGAAAAAAAGACAGTTAAAGGGTAACTCCATTTTCGTGGTAAAAAAAATTAGCAAGTAAAAAAAATAATGTAATATATACAATTGTGACTAAAGTAATATTGTAAATTAATGTTATTAAATATTGCCTTTCCTTTTCAATCTGCAGTGCTGTAATTTTCTACATAATGCAATGCAATATGGTAACCTGGATGCGTTCTGTTCACAGATGGTGTACAGAACACCTCCTGAAAAATGTAATTTCCTGATTGTGTGATTGGCTTATTGATTTTCCCAGAAGTCTGCACAAAGATACAAGTAAGATTTTTGGCATCCCCTGCAACAAAAATTTTAATTTTTGTAGAGATATTCCCAAAGGGAAATCATGTCTACAGGAATTCAGGCCTTGCCAATTTCCTCATTAGAGCCCTGCAGGTGCAGCAGCTGACTGTTAATTACAGAATCACTCCCATACAGATTCACAGGATTGAACACAAAGAAACAGTTTTGTCTTCAGTATAACAAAAGGTAGGAATCTGCAACAAAGTGTGTGAAAATCCTTGCACCCAGAAGGGTTTTTTTTTTCTAAAAAAAAAGTTACTCTTCACTATGTTAAGGCTCCATGCTCACTGGGTGTTTTAATAACGCTGGTAACGTTAGCTGTGTAAAGTCACATTAAAAACGTGTGTTTTTAGCATTATTTAGTGTTTCTATATTAGAGTTTAGCGGAGTTTTTTCGTATTTGCATTTTTACAGGTTTTTTTTTACCCTCCCAAAATTGTTTTGGTCCAAAAAAGTCCAAAAACTCTGGTTTGCTGCGATTTATCATGGTTTACTGCGTTTCGCAGCATTTTTACAGCTAAAAAAGTTCTGGGTTTTTTTTCCAGCCAAAAAACATCCCTGACAAAAAGCGTTGATTACAGTCTATGTGTGTATGGGCACATAGGATAACATGATGGGGAGTTTACTAGCTGTAGAAAAAAATGTCAAAAGCCAAAAACAGCAGCTGTAAAAACGTCTAGTGTGCATGAGGACTAAAAAAAATATGTTATGCCTATTTGAGGTGGGGGTTTGCTTCAATAATACTAAACTGTTAAAGTGCTCAGGGCACATGCTATACAGTGCTTTTGATAATTATTCATTATTTTATATGATCCTGTAAACACAATGTTCTCCTCTATCCTTATATGTCTCCCAGCAAATACAGCACACTGTACTAAGTGGAGCTTATTAAATCCTTAAAAGGCTAAAGTTCAGTGTTTTTATTAGAGAGAGTTAAAGGGCAGGAGGTACCTTGTGGTTGCCTTTATTTAATGTTTGCTTGAGGGTGATAATTAGTAATCCGAACAACAGGAATCCAATTGTTGTTAAACCCATTAAAAGCCTGCTATTTTGGTCTGTTGGCCATTCGAGTACCTTTGATCTTGGCATAGGTTTAGGTTAGTGTTTTTCACCATTATTAAATAGGAATGTCTATTCTTAGAGCTGTTTTTCCCGTGTCTAGTGTTGTAATATGTGTTTTGGCATCAACAATAACATTGCTTTTTAATGACCGGACAACTATCTGAAAATCCTGCTGAACATACACTACATACAGTTGTGCTGAAAAGTTTGCGTACCCTTGTAATGTAAGGTACCATTTTAAAAAAAAAATACGAGTGAGCAGACAAAACACATTTCTTTAATTTCTCATGGGATTCATATTCAACTGTAGGACATACAGTTGCAAGAAAAAGTATGTGAACCCCCTAGGATTATGTGGAGTTTTGCATGAATTGGGCATAAAATGTGCTCTGAACGTCATCTAAGTCACAACAATAGAAGAACACAGTTTGCTGAACATAATACTACACAAACATTAGATGTTGCCATGGTTTAATTGCACATAACATGTAAACATTTACAGCGCAGGGAGGAAAAAGTATGTGAGGCCCTAGCTTAATGACTTCTCCCAGAGCTAATTGGAGCCAGGAGTGAGCCAACCTTGACTCCAATCAGTGTGATGATATTGGATGTGTTGCTGACAGCTGTCCTGCCCCTAAAAAACACACACCTGTTTTGGGTTTACTGGTTTCAAGAAGCACTGTCTGATGTGAACCATGCCTCTCAGAAAAGAGCTCTCAGAAGACCTACGATCAAGAATTGTTGACTTGCATGAAGCTGGAAAGGGTTACAAAAGTATCTCCAAAAGCCTTGATGTTCATGTGTCCATGGTAAGACAGACTGTCTACAAATGGGGAAAGTTTAGCACTGTTGCTACTCTCCCTAGGCGAGGTCGTCCTGTAAAAATGACTGCAAGAGCCTAGCGCAGAATGCTGCATGAGGTAAAGAAGAATCCCAGAGTGTCAGATAAAGACCTACAGAAATCTCTGGCACATGCTAACATTTTTGTTGACACATCTACAATAAGGAAAACATTAAACAAGAATGGAGTACATGGGAGGACACCACGGAGGAAGCCATTGCTGTCCAAAAAGAATATTGCAGCACGTTTGAAGTTTGCAAAAGAGCACCTGGATGTTCTACAGCACTACTGGCAAAATATACTGTGGACAGATGAAACCAAGACTGAGTTGTTTGGGAAGAACACACAACACTATGTGTGGAGAAAAAAAGCACAGTACACCAACATCAAAACCTCATCCCCACTGTAAAACATGGCGGAGGGAGCATCATGGTTTGGGGCTGCTTTGCTGCCTCAGGGCCTGGACGGATTGTTGTCATTGATGGGAGAATAAATTCCAGAGTTTATCAAGACATTTTGCAGGAAAACGTACGACCATCTGTCCGCCAACTGAAGCTCCGCAGAGGATGGGTGATGCAACAGGACAATGACCCAAAGCATACAAGTAATTCAACAAAACAATGGCTGCAACAGCACAGAATACGCCTTCTGGAGTGGCCCAGTCAGAGTCCTGACCTCATTGATTGATTGAAATGCTGTGGCATGACCTTAAGAGAGCGATTCACACCAGACATCCCAAGAATACTGCTACACTGCTACACTGAAACAGTTTTGTGAAGAGGAGTGGTCCAAAATTACTCCAGATCATTGTGCAGGTCTGATCTGCAACTACAGGAAACGTTTGGTTGAGGTTATTGCTGCCAAAGGAGGGTCAACCAGTTATTAAGTCCAAAGGTTCACATACTTTTTCCTCCCTGCACTGTAAATGTTTACATGTTATGTGCAATTAAACCATGGCAACATCTAATGTTTGTGTAGTATTATGTTCAGCAGACTGTGTTCTTCTATTGTTGTGACTTAGATGACGTTCAGAGCACATTTTATGCCCAATTCATGCAAAACTCCACGTAATCCCAAGGGGTTCACATACTTTTTCTTGCAACTGTAACAGAATGGCACAATCATAAAACAAAACATGGCAACAAGTAAACAAATGAAATGACCACTGTTCAAAAGTCTGCATACTCTTAGAGTATTGCTCCCTTTAGCATCAATGGCAGCATGCAGTCTTTTGAAATAGTTGTCTATGAGGCCCCAAATTTTTGCAGGTGGTATAGCTGCCCATTTGTTTTGGCAAACTGCCTCCAGATCATACAAAATCTTTGGTTGTCTTGCATGAACTGCATGTTTGATCTCCCCAAAGTGGCCTAAAGATATTAAGATCAGGAGACTGTGATTGCCACTGCAACCTTCAGCTTTTTCTGCTGTAACTACTTGAGGGTCAACTTGGCCTTAGGGTTATTGTTGTGCTGGAAAGTCCAGGAGCATCCCATGCACAGCTTTCTTGCAGAAGAATGCAAATTGTCTGCCAGTATTTTCTGATAATATACTGCATTCATCTTTGTATCAATTTTCACAATATTCCCTGTTCTGTAGAGCTCCCACCAAACCAAATCATCAGTGAGCCACCACCATGCTTCACAGTGGGGATGGTATTCTTGTCACTGTTGACCCCTCTCCAAACAGAGCACTTATGGTTATGACCATAAAGCTCCACTTTGATTTTGTCTCTTCAATTTACAGTGTGCCAGAAGCTGTGAAACGTGTTAAGGTGTTTTCGGGCATATTGTAACTGGGATTTGTTTCTTTCTGGCAACTCAGACACGTAGCTCATTTTTGTTCCAGTATTGTCATACTGTGCTCCTTGAAACAACCACACCGTCTTTTTCCCAGAGTAGCCACTATTGTTACCGAACATTTCTTACGGCAGTTGTGGCTGCAATCTTCATTGGTTTACCTGACCTTAGCTCAGTATCAAGAGATCCCTGAATTTTCCGCTTCTTAATAAGTGACTGAACAGTACTGACAGCATATTCCAGGCTTTAGATATCTTTTAACCCCTTGGCGCCGTCACCCTTTAAGGGGTTTGTGATGCTGGGAAGGTGGGTTTTAGGGTCACCACAGAGTGCGCTCTCTTGGCACATGTTTGTTTACTTTTGGTACACAAATATGTGGCCACTTGGCGTCAAGGCCCAGCCGCCGAGAGGCTGCATATTTGTGTACTTTCATCATCAACAAAGATAATATCTTTTCATCTTTTTCATTACCTTGTTACGCAGGTCTTTTGACATGTCCTTTTCTGCTCCCCATGGCTCACTATCTAGCTCGCTCAGTGCATCCTTGTGAGAGCTAACAAACTCATAGACTATTTATACACAGACACTAACTTCAATTTAAAAAGCTACAGATCTAGGATATTAACTTTTAATTGCCATTTTAACCTGTGTGTGTCACCTTGTGTGTCTGTGCCAAAGCCAAGCATTCCAGGGTTTGTAAACTTTTAAACAGAGCCATTTCTATTATCATTATGATTTAAAAAGGTGCCAAACAACTATGAAATAATAAATGGCCACATAGGATCACTATCCTTAAATTATAGACAGTTTTTTGGCGTGATCATTCATATTTTCAATAGCCATGTCAAAATTTTCATGATTTCTGCCAGGTTATGTAAACTTTTGAGCACAACTTGTGTTACTATTTATTGTTCTTATAACCTGTAATTTTTAAAAGGATTTTCTCTGAACCTGTATGTAGTTTTTATTTAATATATTTTTTGCATTTTGTCAATGTGGGTTAACCTGTAGGAAACAATGTCTTCCCAGTTATAAGCACCAAAGGTATAATTAATAAAATTTCACTATAGTAATATTTTGATTCAGGGAGTATTTTTCTCCTGTGTGGCAAAATCACCGGTGGTTGTCCAGTGGGTTGTTTTGCTTTCTTTTGAACAAAAACTGCAAGGTGAGAGTTTGAGTTTGCCGGACACAATGGTGGAACTACTGCCAAAGTAAGTTATGCCACTCCTATAGGATCTGAGGTTTGTGGGGGGGGGGTGGCTTGTAAGTGGGGTTATCATCACTGCAAAGTCCTTCCTATCTGTCCATCCATCCAGGGCCCAGTAGTGCATCTGTAGTTTTTCTATGGAATAAAAGCTGTCCGACATGGCCTCATAGCTTGGTCTTCTAGACTGTAGCATTATTAATGGGATCAGTTGTAGAGGAATAGTGGTAGCTTTAAATTGTTTCTCAAACAACTTGTTCTGTTTCATCATAAACATATGGGAGACCTAACTGACTGGAATGGTACCAACGTATTAGCATAGAGCAAATGTGGTACCAATTTGCAAAAAAGGATCGAGATGTCTTCCAGGAAACCACAGGCCAGTCAACATAACATCAATAGTATGTGAGGTATTTGAGGGAATGACAAGGGACTCATAGGTGACAACCAGCATGGATTTATGAAAGACTGTTCTTGTAAGACCAACCCATTATTCAATGAGGAAGAAAGTGAGAAGTTGAATGTTGGAAGTCCAATGGATGTAGTTTATCTAGATTTTGCTAAGCCATGCGATACTGTACCTCATGAATGTTTCATCTATAATATAACATCTGTTGAAGTTGTATGTTTATGGATAGGAAACTGGTTACATGAATGGGTCCAGGGAGTACTAACAAATGACTCATTCATGGAATGGTCCAAAGTTGTGAGTGGTGTGACCCAGGACTCTGCCTTGGGGCCAAAATCTGTCAATTGTTAGGAATGATATAGAGGTTGGAACTAAAAGCTCAATTTTATTGTTTGCTGATGATACCAAATCATACAGGTAAAAACATTTGGCACAGAATGTAGCATCATTACAAGAAGACATTCATAAAACAGGGAGTTGGGCAGCTACTTGGCAGATGGGGTTCCATATTGTTATGCAGTTGGATGCCAAAAATACACATGCAAATTACAAATTAGCAGGGGCTCCCGTGGGAGAATTGGTGATAGAAAATTATATGGGGGTGCTTGCAGACTTGTCAATAGCATACAATGCCAAGCTGCAGCTAACAAAACTGACAAAATACTGTAATGTATTAAAAGAAGCATACATTCTTTTTTCGCAGATAGGGTTTTCTACTGTTGGAGCAGTAAAAATGTGAAACTCCTTCTCTCAGGAAGTGGTTCTAGCTGAGAGAATGATTAACTTTTAAAAAAAAACTTTTAAATGTCTTCCTCAGGAAGAAGAATATACAGGGCTGTAGTAATTATTAGAGAATAGAAATCACACACACATTTATGTGAAAAAATATGAGAGAAATGGGTTAGAGCCTTTACACACAACAAATTCGAACAGTGAACAATGGTCCTCCAAGTGGCCTATTGTTCTCACTGTTGTGAAGCTGAATGAAGAAAAGGGATATTTGTGCTTCAATCAGTGCTTGTTT
Source organism: Staurois parvus (assembly GCF_062004578.1). NCBI lineage: Eukaryota > Metazoa > Chordata > Amphibia > Anura > Ranidae > Staurois > Staurois parvus. The sequence continues at coordinate 786,295 of NW_028318261.1, read as the reverse complement.
GGTCTCTGTGTAAGCCAGAACAGTTATGAAATAAGTAGTGATTCATTATTGCAAAAAAATATTGCTGTCTGTGTGAGTGCATTATTCTCCAGGCTGAACTTTGAAGACACAGGACACAAGAAAACAAAAGAGAGCCATTATACTGCTAGTAACCCCAGCTAATCACTTTTAGGAAAATGTTGTATCACCCAACTGATTAACTGAGCACCCAGCTGATCACTGTTGATACCCAGAGATAGGGCTGCTGTTAGAAATCATGAGGCCCCTTACAATCTATCTGACAAACACCCTCCCCCAGCATGAGTGGGTGCCTTGGTGTGGGAGTATGACCTTTGAATACAGCTCCAACCACATGAACAAGCCACTCATTTAGAGTACTTGTAAATGAACCCTTAATTATTTATTTATTTTGTTTATGGTTTTTTTTTACATCTTGTTGAAATATCAGGAGTTTAAATAGAACCCTGATGTCTCGCTTTTGAGACAAAGAGATTGGGGACACATATTCCCCAATCCTTTCTCTACAGCCTCAGCTTCAATGAAGAATGAATAAACATGAAGTGCTCCATACAGAGGCTTCCTGTTCATTCACAAACTAAAGCATAGTAAACACAGTTTTCTATGCTTCTGCTATGAATGAACACAGGAGTTATAAGTATTGAGCACTCACTGTGTTCATTCAGGAGAGGAATGGACCAGTAAACATGACATCTTTACCATTCCCACATTCTCCATCCTGAAACCAAATCCCTTGTGTGCCCGCAGCAGCTGACAGCCAGGGGGAGGGAGAAGTCGGAAGCGCTGTGGGGGGAGGACAGTGAAGAGGGGTGATTGAAGTGGTGGTGGGGCAATGGCTAAAACTGATCCCCCTGTGGCTCCTCCTGCAGTAGTTGACAGCTGGTGGAAGGGAGAGCAGTAGAGGTTGGCTGCATTGTGTGTGGAGGGGGAGGAGACGCTGAGCTGTGTTCAGCAGCTTTTGTAACTGCCCGCACCACAAAGCTGCCTAAGCCCCCCTGTTAAACTGATGGGGTCTGGGCCCAATACAGGAGAGCTGATGCTATGCTCTTATCAGCAGCCCTGCCTAGGGATGAGGCTGACTCTGGGAATTACTGCTCCATCATTTCCAATAAACTAAGATATATGCTGTTGCAAGGACAGGATGTGTAACAATTCTATATTCAAACAAAAGATCTATTGGATTGTGTTTTATGCCATGCTGCCATTTAATGGCTATGGCTAGCTCAACAGCTGAACAAAGAAATCATTAGCTACTCTGTGCTCAGAGATGTGTCTAGTATAGTTTGTCAAAAATAAAATAAAAGATACACAGGGGATGATTAAGCAGAAATAGTTCATGCAGCACAAAATCAGTTGGCATACCTGGATCCTCAAATCCTTCTCCATAGAGTCTGTGGTGAGAAAACATGTCTTCTTTATGTTGTCGAATGTAGATACAATAGATGATAATAAGTAGACAAGCTAGAACACCAGCCATGCCAAGAAACAACGCAAGAAGTTTGTGAGCACCAAGATACTTTTTAATTCTAGAAACTAGCAAACAAAAGAAGGAGTTAGATTAAGTATATATCACTGAGGCATAAATATGTTTAAAAAACACTAATCACTTCAACTAAGAGAATTGTCTTGATTATTGCCAACTACAGTATATAAACTAAATTAACCACTTGCCTACCACCTCACGTTAGAGTAATGCAGCAGAGCGGCTCTCTTGCGCTGGATCGCGAGATCCAGCTCTTCCGTGTAGGGGGCGCCCACCTTCCTGGCTGTGCTGTGAATAATCAATGATTGCCAGCAGGGACCCGCTGATTGGCGAAGAGGAAGGCAGGACAGAGAAAAGCAAGGGATAAAAACTGGCACATCCCTTGGTGACAACAGCACACAGTTAACCCTTTGTTTGTCCCTAGATGTTAACCCCTTCCCAGCTACTGTCATTAGTACAGTGTCAGTGTATATTGTTAGCACTGATCATTGTATTAGTGTCATTGGTTCCCATAAAGTGTCAGCGTCAGATTGCATACTATCACAGTCGCTCTATAAGTCATTGATCACCGACATAACTAGTATAAAAAAATAAATAGATAAAGATTCCAATGTATATACCATAGTTTGTAGATGCTGTAACTATAGCGAAAACTAAATAATATACACTTATTGAATTTATGAAGAAATTTGATTTTTTTCAATTATTTTATTGGATATGTTTTATAGCAGAAAGTAAAAAATATTTTTTCTAAATTGTTGGTAGTTTTTTGTTATATAATAAAAACCCCAGTGGTGATCGAATACCACCAAAAGAAATCTCTATTTGTGTGAAAAAAATTAAAATACATTTAATTTGGGTACAGCATTGCATGACCATGCACTTGTCAGTTAAAGTAAAGCAGTGCCAAATAGCATAAAAAATGGCCTGGTCATGAAAAGGGTGAAATCCTCTGGAGGGTAAGCGGTTAAACAAAATACTGAGAGTGAGTGGTAACTGAACCAATGTGAATATTACTGTATTTAAACCCATAAAATGAATAGTAACAATTAGAGGCATCTATTACCTGTTTTTCTTTCTGAGGTGGCCTCTCATTATAAACAGGAGTCAACAAATGTGTCCATAAACATAAGGATCTAACATTATTATTATAACAGTATGTTCTGCCTGCAGCAGGGACATTGATCATTCCTCCCTAAAAAATTAAAAAATTAAATTTGGCTACTAGATGGAGAATAAAATTACTGTTTTACAGAAACTAGAGCTAAGAGTTAATAAAAATTCCCATCATTCTGAGAAAAAGAGGCAGGTGCATCTTGGGAGCTCACGTATAGTGAGGACAGAACACAGTATGTGAAAAATACTTGGGCTGCTTTCTAGTTGATCCACTAGTATCACCTTTAGTAATATCTCCAAACACAAAGTATATCTAAAGCCAACATTTTTTCATTTTGCCTAGAATAGGAAATAGTTAAAATCTTTGTCAATTGTTGTCTTGTCGTTTGTGTCCAACTGGGGAGAATTCCTTTCACTTCCTGTCCTGTACCCTAAACACAAAATGAGAGCAAAACTTTCCAAAGTGCAGGAAATGTCCTCCCAGGCAGTTGAATTGAGAAATTGAAAAATATTTGACCTTTGTGTTTCCTGTTCTGGTGACAACTCATAATTTTCCTGATGATATTTGCCACCAGGGTAAACAGCATACATTTCAGAGAAAACAGACAGCAATAGAAACTTGAAAGGGTTTCTAGCCCTTCACCACTCTTTTCAAAACTAAAAATAATGGTTTTTGATGTACTTTAATTGACTCCAAATCAGGAAAAGATTATTCCAGAACTTTGAAAAAATAAGTGATCCCTTAGAACCTCTCAAGGCACTTTGTTAACCACTTGACTTCCAGAAGATTTACCCCCCCCCCCCCCCCGACCAAGCCATTTTTAGCGATATGGCACTGCGTTACTTTAACAGACAATTGCGCGGACATGCCATGCTGTACATAAATTAAATTTATGATTTTTTTTTGCCACAAATATAGCTTTCTTTTGATGGTATTTGATCACCTCTGCATTTTTTACTTTTTGCGTTATAAACAAAAAAACCTGACAATTTTGAAAAAAAAAACAATATTTTTTGTTTTCTGTTGTAGAACTTATCCAATAAAAATTTTCTTCATAAATTTAGAACAAAATGTATTCTGCTACATATGTTTAGTAAAAAAGATCCAATAAGCGTAAGTTGATTAGTTTGAGCAAAAGTTATAGCGTTTACTATGGGACATATGCTGGAATTTTTGTTTATTTTTTTAATACTAGTAATGGCGGCAATCTGCAACTTATAGTCGGACTGTGATATTGCGGCAGACATTATTATACTAACTGACACTATTTGGGGACCAGTGACACTAATACATTGATCAGTGCAAAAAATATGCACTGACTCCTTACTAATGACACTGGCTGGGTACGGGTTGAACATCTAGGGTGATCAAAGGGTTAACTGTGTGCATAGCTATGTGCTTGGTGTACATTAGGTGGTGCTTTTACTAGGGAAAGTAAAGAATCATGTTCCCAGCTTTGCAGGGACACACAATCCTTCACTCCCCCCTTCGATTATATACGTGATTTTGCACAGGAGAGCCGTCTTGTAGCAGTAAAACTGCTATAGGTCGGACCTTAAGTGATTTAAGGCCACCATAGCCATAACAGTAGTTTTTTCATTTTTTGGTGTGTAGGAAAAATACAACCTTCTTAAGGCATTATTGCTAGCTGTAGACTAAATATGAATGGCTGCAGGCTATAGGTAAAAGGGGGGGGGGTTTATAAAACTTAGAAGATGGCTTACATCGACTAGTCCTTAGGGAGCTTAGCTCAGTTATAGCCAAGCTGCTATTTTCAATTTTTGATGGTCTGTATTAGATACCCTCAATTTAAGTTGATGGATAGAAAGAAAATTATTGAAATGCACACTTCAGGGTAGCTAATTGCACATGGTTGCCTGAAAGTCAGAAACAGGAGCCTGATAATAAGTCTTTGAACCTTTATCAAAAAACAACTAATGCATTTCTGGGGACTAGGCTCCTTATTCCCCAGCGGTATCCCAGCAGAGTGTTCTTGATAGCAACATTATAGATAGGTAGCAAAGTTCACACCAGCCGCTAGAACAACATTCTGGTATTCAAAGCTTTTCTCCTGTTTACATGCCTTAAAAGATCAATGTTTCTCCATGTAAGGCTTATTGAGAAAGTGCTGAATTTTCTGTGAGATTTCCTCATGAGATTTGGAGAAAGATTGATGCTGCTGTTAATATTTCTACTTCTCCTGTAAGGCATTCAGCTATCTGCATCAGTATCTGAGACTAAGATTTCTGCTCACAAAGGGGGCAGTACAGGTTAAAACCTACCGAGAAAAAAACACCAGTTTCTGAGACTCACAATAATGACCCAGAATCTGTATGCATATTTCATATCTGCCAGCAAAGCTGACCATCTTTTTTTTTCATTTTTTAATTGTTCTGTTCAATAAAGGGTTTGCTCTACTGCAAAAAACACCAGGGATACGTTTAACACTTTACTGTCTTTCCCAGTATGTCATGTATACCTTGACAATATGGAAAAGAAAACAGTTTTCTGAAAACCCCTTTTTAGTGTACAACACCTTTACACAGTGTGTATATATCGTATGTTGTGTTATCCCCCCCCCCCCAAAAAAAGCATGAAATTAAATGTATACAGGTGAAACTCAAAATATTAGAATATCATGCAAAAGTTCATTTATTTCAGTAATGCAGCTTAAAAGGTGAAACTAATATATGGGATAGACTCATTACATGCAAAGCAAGATAGTTCAAGCCGTGATTTGTCATAATTGGGATGATTATGGCTTACAGCTCATGAAAACCCCAAATCCACAATCTCAGAAAATTAGAATATTACATGCAATCAATAAAACAAGGATTGTACATAGAACAATATCGGACCTCTGAAAAGTATAAGCATGCATATGTACTCAGTACTTGATTTGGGCCCCTTTTGCAGCAATTACTGCCTCAATGAGGCGTGGCATGGAAGCTATCAGCCTGTGGCACTGCTGAGGTGTTATGGAAAACCAGGATGCTTCAATAGCGGCCTTCAGCTCTTCTGCATTGTTCGGTCTCATGTCTCTCATCTTTCTCCTGGCAATGCCCGTTAGATTCTCTATGGGGTCCAGGTCAGGCGAGTTTGCTGGCCAATCAAGCACAGTAATCCCACGTTCATTGAATCAGGTTTTGGTGCTTTTGGCAGTGTGGGCAGGTGCCAAGTCCTGTTGGAAAATGAAGTCAGCATCCCCATAAAGCTCGTCTGCGGAAGGAAGCATGAAGTGCTCCAAAATCTCCTGGTAGACGGCTGCGTTGACTTAATGAAGCACAGGCTTATTGCCCTTGAACTGCAGTCTGACATTATGGACAGGTTGTATTTATTGCTTGCCGTTACAGCTCTGGACAACTGGGACAACACTGTTAGACTGTCTTCATCTGCATCTGCACATGGCTAAGATAGGGCATGCTCCTTAGGCTACGTTCACACTAGCCTTGTGTGCAGGCGGCAGAGAGGCGTTTGGGAAGCGTTTTTACCGCTTCCCAAACGCCTCTGCCAACTCTGCACATTACAGCACATGGTGCTGTTCTAACGGGAGCGTTTGCGTCGCGTCGCGGCAAAACGGACGCCTCTGGACGAGTCAGGAGGCTTTGAAGCCTCCTATTCTCGTCTATGGTGCCGCTCCGCAAACGCCCGGCCGGCGTTTGCGGTGCGGTTGCGACGCGGTTGCGGGGCGTTTGCCGAGCGGTAACACCACTCAAACTGCATTATAGGCGTTTGTGGGGCGTTATTAACGCTCGGCAAACGCCTAGCAACCGCCGCTAAACCGCGCATGCGGCGTTTGCGGAGCGTTTGCCGAGCGTTAAAAACGCTCAGCAAACGCCGGACCAACGCTTGCCAAATGCTATAGGGGCGTTTGGCAAGCGTTGGCAAAACAGCCAAGTGTGAACGAGCCCTTAATTAGACATCCCACTAAATGTCTGCTGATGGTGTGGATGATGGGAAATCTGAAGATTTAGCAGTGATCAAGATGGTAGATCATATCTGGGAGACAAGGAGGATGATTGTACAACAAAGGGGAATTATAAATAGATAAATGGAGCATTTACCACCCCCCCCCCCATTCCCAGTTTTTCTCTTAGATCCCATTACTTATGAGAATGCTCAGAATAATTTTTCATTCACAGCACAGGTGTTGCCAGTGGAGGAAAACTTACACCCTGCATACAATAGTAGCCCAACACCCTTTCCCTTTTGACATACTGTACTTTCTGCTGGCAATATCCTGTGCACTTGGTTGTAACCTCTACTGAATTTTCAGGTGCTGTGACTGCCTTACCTTTAGAGTGATATAAGAGAGCAGAGGACATTGTCCAGTAGCCTTGGCCTGCTCTTATATGAATACTGAAAGTCTATTCTTTCCTTTGTTTATTATGACACTTTATGAAGTTTCATCTGACCTTTGGAGTCTAGTGTTTAGAATACTCTTTTGTACTATACATGGAATAGAAAATATTAAGACTTTTGTGTAAAGTTAGTAGATGATATATATTGTGGATGTACTCATGCCTTTCAAATTATATTGATGAACAGAATGTCTCATGTGTTTTACAGTCCAGACAATTATGTCCAAATCAGAAGAAAATTACAAATGGACAAAAAGGCAATTGAATATGAGCATATGTTCTATTATTATTATACAGGATTTATATAGCACCAACAGTTTGCTCAATGCTTTACAATATAACGGGAGACAATACAGCAACAATACAGTTCAATACAAGAGGGTTAGGAGGGCCCTGCTCCTTGGAGCTTACAATGGGGCTGGTGGTACAAAAGGTAATAGCTGTGGGGGATGAACTGATAGGAGGAACAGAAGATTCCGTTATTAGCTGCAGGCAGGATAGGCTTCCCTGAAGAGATTTTCAGAGATCGCTTAAAACTGGGCAAAGTAGGCGATAGTCGGATAGATTGGGGTAGAGAGTTCCAGAGGATGGGGGAGGCTCTGGAGAAGTCCTGGAGATGAGCATGGGAGGAGGAGACAAGGGAGCTAGAGAGAAGGAGGTCGTGGGAGCAGCGAGAGGACAATTTGGGTGATATTTGGAGACAAGATTGGTGATGTAATTTGGGGCAGAGTTATACATGGCTTTATATGTTATTGTTAATGTTCTGAATTTTATTTGGTGGACAATGGGATGCCAGTGGAGGGATTGGCAGAGAAGGATGGCAGATATGGAACGGTTAGTAAGGTGGATGAGTCTGGCAGCAGCATTCATGATAGACTGAAGAGAGTATAGCCTGCGATGAAAAAGGCCAATGAGGAGGGAGTTACAATAGTCAAGGCGAGAGATAACCAGGGAGTGAATAAGTTGCTTAGTAGTTTCAGACTGGAGGTGATATAAGCCATTACAATTAACTTTAAAGTAAAAGTTTACCAGTATTGTGCATTATATTTAAAATGATTCTATCCATGCAAAAAAGTCTCAGGCTCTGCAAAGCTAGGCTCTTTGTAATGCGGGCAGAATCACTGCGATTCTGCCCTTCGATTCCAAAACACTGACAAACTGCTCTGGTTCCATTTATTTTCAATGGCACCAAAATGCTGGTGCAATTCTGGAGCAATTGTCCTGCGATAAATTGTGGCACACCGCATTGTGCGAAGCTTGTTGCCCAAAAAAGAGCAGGAGCTTCTTTCGGAACAAGGAGCTTTTCACGATTGCAGCACTATTCATCGCCCAATAATCACGGTGGAATCGCACTGCGTTTTAGGTGCCATTGAAATTGAATGGCACCAAAACAAGCGTGGTGCAATTTGTCCATTTTGCAGGCAGAATCATGAGGATTCTGCCTGTGATACAAAATGCTTAGATGTTAATGGAGCCTCAGCCCTTAGTACTACTTTAACATAAAAGATTTATAGTCCCCCCCCACCCATATAGCTTCATGTGTATATACAGTATATATTATAGTAGTGATTATCTGCTGTTTTTGTATTATAAAGGGCTAATTTTTGTTTTTTAATCACATCATGATAGGTGATAAAAAAAGAAATCATGCTGCTACTAAATGTCTTATGCTAGGCATACAAATTTGCACAAATATGACAATGTGTTATGCTGGCCATAGTTGCACAAATATTCATAATGAAAATTCTTAGTACATTCAATTAATGGACAAATGTTTGAAAATTTCACTTGCATTTAACATTCAATTTTAAAATGAATGTAATTTCTGAACAAAAACCACATATACTATCCGAAAATTTGTTTGACCAAGAAAAGTTTTCTATTCTCCAAATTCGAATTCTCCCATCACTGTGGTCGAAAACAAATGTGGACTTGACCCCACTAATAATTAGAAAAGTGAAGGAACGTTCATAAAACAAAACATTTTGACAACAAGCACAGGTAGCTTGTATAAAGCATAATATTATATCACAATCCTGTCTGAAAATCTGCAAAACAGTGTTTTTATTTTTTTTATTCTATTTATTTATTTAGATCCCTGAGTCTGATGATACAGTATGTAGCAGTTTTAACCTCCTAATGGTTTATACAGTAAATCTCACCTCTCTGTTATTCTCAGAGTGGATTAGATATTTTCCTCCCTAACCATATAGCTGTTTATTTTTTATTTATCACTGCATATAGATATTCAAGAATAATTTGTCTTTTTTTAAACTACATAACTACTAAATTATACACCAAACTTGTTTTGAGGTTTTTATCCAATTAATTAATTATTCAAAACTATAATTGGCCAACTAATCATGAAAGTAATTGTTAGTTGCAGCCCTATGTGTTGTCTCAGAAAACACAGTGAAGTACTCCTCAAGCAGCTCAGCTCACACACTACTACCCCTTCCCAGCACTGAAATGTTAGCCCTCCAGCCATCTATTCTGTAATGTAAATACAGAGCAGTTGCTCTGGGTGGGGTAAGTAGGGTGAGCTGAGCTGCTGAGGGAACAGAGTTGGGTGACTTCAGAGCTTCCGTTTTAACTGAGATCTACAGTTACAACACACACTTTTACTTTTTAATACCAGCATTGTTATAGCAATAATTGTTCTTCGACAACCCATTATGGGCGTACTTGAAATATCTTCTTTCGTGATTGCTGCCTTTCTGCTGGCCATCTCTTTCCACCCACAATGTCCTGGATTCCCCGTACGCTTTTCGGCTTCTGCTCATTCCTTTGGTTCACGTTAGATTTCTAAGGACTAGATATCTGACAGGACCTCGCTGCCTCCAAACAGTTTTTTTCTGTACTGACTATGATTCCTGAAACATCTCCTCTCAGACAATATCAGGGGTGGTGCCAAGGGGTTGCTTCGGTGTGTTTTAGCACCCCCAAAAATGTGCCTATCAGCAGCCACCCTGAGTGCACCAGGGAAGAGGTTCACACTTTGTGGCCTGGATTTCCTGCCATGATAACTGCAGGTAGACCCAGCTCCTGATGTGAGTTGTACTCTCGCCCTCATGCCTGCCCCTATGTGTACACATGTTCACTCAAATTACAATGTAAGTATGCTGTGGATTGTGCAGAGGGTAACATACTGTAATATTTGTGGTGGAGTATACTGTAACATTTGTGGTGGAGCATTCTACTGTCTTTTCTTTTTGTTTGCGGAGCAAATTGCCCATAGATAAAAAAGGACATTTCAGCCACCAATATAAGGGGGGTAGGGGCACAATGCTCACCCATTGTACCAAAACTGTGAATGCAGGCAATTGAAAAGTGATTGCAGTATGGCTCCCTTCACTTAAATGGGTTGCGTTCAGTTGCAGTACCACCACTGAATGCAACATGCCATTTAACTTTTGCCACAGCTGAGAAATAAAGATTGCAGCCGCAGCATGTATGCAGCCCAGAGTGGCTTTATCTGCTTGTTCAGGTTGGCAGTCAGGGGGCAGTAAAACCATGGATCAACCGCATGCTTTCCCTGTCCCCTGGCTACCCATGTGAGTGAGCCCCAAGAGGGCACACTGACCACCAATATAAGAGGGAGCATTGACCAGATATGTAAAGGGGCGCACTAAGTAAAGACCACCAATGTATATGGTTGCACTGAGCACTGACCACCAATGTAAAGGGGAACACTAGGTACTGACCACCAATGCACATGGTTACACTGAGCACTGACCACCAATGCACATGGTTACACTGAGCACTGACCACCAATGTACATGGTTACACTGAGCACTGACCACCAATGTAAAGGGGAACACTAGGTACTGACCACCAATGCACATGGTTACACTGAGCACTGACCACCAATGTAAAGGGGCACACTAAGTACTGACCACCAATGCACATGGTTACACTGAGCACTGACCACCAATGTAAAGGGGCACACTAAGTACTGACCACCAATATACATGGTTAAAGTGAGCACTGACTACCAATGGAAGAGGAAGAACTGACCACCAATGTAAGGGGACACACTGGGCATCTAATATTGTATACTGTCCTGATGCCCGCAATCTATACACTACACAGTCCTGACTTCATCATTCTACATGCTATGTTGTATGTTACACAATGAGTACACTGATAACATAATCCTGACTGCTCTACTCCGTATGTCTATTGTACATTATGTAGTCCTGACCACTGCACCATATATGATATTTTGTACTTTACATTGTTCTGACAGTTGCATTATATACACTATGTTGTACATTAGGTAGTACTGATCACTGCATTGTTTACACTGTGTTGTTTGTTACAGTCCTGACTGCTGCAATTTATCCTCTTTGTTGCTCGTTACTTACAGTATTTCCTAGCAAGAGGTTCAGCCCCGGTTCACACTAGATCCAACTTTGAAATTGTGCAACATCACTTGAAGTCACACAATTTCAAAGTCAGATGGCAGTGCGACTTCATAGACATCTGTGCAACTTCATGCACAGATATCTATGCAAGTGGCACCCTAAATCGGCAAAAGTAGTGCAGGAACTACTTTCCTAACCATTGTGATTCCAACGCACTGAGTCGCACTGATTAGAACAGTTCAATTGCTGATCACTGGATGCGATTTGTTATGCGATTTGAACGGTCAGCCAGGGCTTATCATCTTAACAGTTTCCTGGTTGCAAAGTATTTCCCAACTAATTTAAAAAAGTTCTTTTAGGTAGGATCAACAAACCGTTGGCTCTCCATATTCTGTCTGGACAAAAGCACATCTGATGGAAGATTTTCCTTTTTTTAATCACTGGGGCTCCAGAAGACTTTACCCCCTTCAGGACCAGGGCATTTATTTGCTATTCCGCACTGCACTACTTTAACTGGCAATTATGCAGTCATGCAATACTGTACACAAATAGCATTTTAAACAATTTTTTCACACAAATAGAGCTTTCTTTTGGTGGTATTTGATCACCACGGGGTTGCCCATTTTTTGCTATGTAAACAAAAATTTTGAAAAAAAAAAATATTTTCTACTTTGTCATAAAACATATCCAATAAAATAAAATGTTGTCATAAATTTAGGCCAAATTGCGTTCTGCTACGAGTGTGTGGTAAAAAAACAAAAACTCCCAATAAGTATATTTTAATTGGTTTGTGCGGAAATTACAGCGTCTACAAATTATGCTATATAGCATTTACCTGCCGGTACTTGCTGACTGCCTAACTGGGAAAATACATCATTTTTTTACATTTAATACCAGTGTTATGGCTGCAGCTAGATGGCATAACCCTGGTATTAATTTTTCCCTTATCCACTGGTCTTTCTGATAAAAGTAATCTGAACAGTGGATTCACTGCTGGCTTTCTTTTTAGAAGCAGTGGAAGGGGTCTCCCCCCCCCCCCCCCCGGGCCCTGGAACAGATCCGGCACTGGTAGCAGCAGCGTATAGAGATAAGTGAAGAAAAGATGTCCTCCACTCATTTCTGGGGCTAGGAGGAGCAGAGCGACATCATGGCGTCACTTCCAGTTCCAGATGAATTTCAACAAGGCCATTTTGTTTAAACAAAATATAAAAAAAAAATTTTTGATCACTTGCTTTTAAAGGTAGAATAGAGTCTTATAGTCTTATAAACCCCAGATCTCTCCATAAAGAGGACCTGTCATGCTGTATTGTTGTCACAAGGGATGTTTACATTCTGTGCAGCAGCAATAAATGTGATAACAAAAAAAAAATTAAAGGGACTGTTTAAAAATAAAAAAATGAAATAAATTAAATCGTATAGCGATCCCATGACCACTGGGCCCCAAGTACCTTGGATCTGCACTCCGCTGTGTCCAAGGGGGGGGAGGGGTATGCCATGCCCCAACAGGAGTGCAGCACCTCTTAGCCTAAGCAGATAAAATGACATATACCACAAGGTGTAAGATTCTGGAGGCAAGGACACAGGGGCCCCATGATCCCTTATTGCCCGAGGGCCCCATGAGTTGTCAGTTCGCCCCTGGTTGTAACTTTGAGAGCCCCGATAAAAAGCCCTATTCACACTTATCTGTTGTCAGCAGTTTACTGCAGAAATGTTCCAAGTAGAACCACAGTCTTTCCTGTGTGTCTAGTTCACATCTGTGTGTGCAGTTTAGTAGTTTAGTATAAGAGGTACATTCGCACCTACCCACATGCATTACCACATATGCTGCAACATGTAAGGAACAGTGTATGTAAACCTTTCACAATGGGATTTTTTAAAACATTTACAGGGCTTATGTCATACGATTGTCTTTAAAATAGTAGTACTGATTATGATACGGATTTTTTTGACTGCTAGTAAATTTTGTGTTGATAATATAAATCCAGGAGGATACAGCTATACCCAGGATCAAAGCTGGAGGGGGTCCAGGCTATAGCCTCCAGAACTAGACACTGTGAGGTTTTTTGGCTCCTCTGCATACCAATGCTGGACAATGTGCTAAGGGACTATCCACCATAATTAAGTTTCATTTTAAAATATAATTAGAAGCAAAACTTTTTTTTTAGTTTTGGATAGCATGGAGAAGAATTAGAATACCTATTAGGTTTTTATAGTCACCTGTGTCCCTGTTATGGAGATTCGCTGTACTATTTGCCCTTTTTACCATTATCACTGAAAGTGAAAGTAAACAAAACTTCAAATTTTGGGCTGTCTGCAAAACAGTGAGAGAGGGGAAATCTTCCAATAGGTACACTAGTTCAGGGGACTCTTGTGACAATCAGGGATTTTTTCTCACTTCCTGTTTTGGCTATGAGACAGGAAGTGAAGTGAAATCTCCTCCATGGGACACAGATGGCAAAAAAAACCTGACAGGGGTTATAACCCTCCCTTTCTTTATCCAAGATGAAAAAAAAAGTTTTGTCTTTAGTTTTAGTTTAAACTTGAAATACACGAAAGTGTTTCAATTCCAAAATAACTCCATCTTGACATCATCTTTGCAAGTGTAACGTTTCTATGTCAGTGTAATTATATCACAATGTGCATAGCTCCATAAGTACACTCAGCGTGTTATTGATCATTCTAGGTCTGCCACAAAAATGTATAACCAACCTTTTTGCTGACCATCTTCTTCCATATAATTATGATAAACAACAAAGTTTGTGAAGTTGATGAAATGCTTCCATATTATGTAGTGAGTTGCATTGTCCATGTCCATACTAGAGGTCAGGTTAGAAAAAGATGTCATGTTTGTTGCCTCATCATAGTCATCTAGAATGTCAGCTTGTATTGTCTGGTTTGAACCGACGTCTTGAGTTATGTTGAGACAATCATTGGCCGGTTTTTGAGAAGCATCCAAATTAAAGCAGCAAGGTTGGTCTGTACTGTTCTGCTGAACTGATGACTGTAAAGAAGAGTTTTTATTGGCTTTTAGATTTGAATTGCAGAGAAGACGTAACACGGGAGGGGATTTAAATCCTTCTGGCTTGCTGATGCTGTTTGTATCAGTATGCTTTGACAGTTTTAAAAGCTGTAGAAAGTCAAATGCATTGTTCTTCTCTGTGAAGCAGGACAGTAAGAGAATATATACTACACAAAGTGACAGCCCAGATGTCATTTTGTATCGCTGTTTCATTTTCTATAATAAAAAGAGAAAATCAGTTATATACTTATACTGTACACCGCATTTACCTATGTGATGCTAAATTAATCCACAACACAGCAAATTACACAGAGCCATTAAAAGAATCACTGCCCCAGTGAAGAATACAATGTACCTAAAAGAGTCCCTTCCATTTCCATTTTTGTTTTTTTGCGAGGAAGCTGAAGAATCCAAAAATAAACACAAACACAATGGTTTAACCTAGGCTTCAAATCTGCAAAGCAGTGGTGCTAACCACTGAGCAACAATGTTTTAATAGTTTTAAAGCAGAACTCCAGGCACAAACTTCTTTACACATTCTTGTCACTGATTTCCTACTGAGGCAGGGACTTTTGGAGGGGACTGCAGGCTAGCCTCTTACCTACTGACCATAGGCCCTGGCATCTGAAGGGTCTTTTTTCTTTGGGAGGTGTGTGCTGGGGGGTGCCTTTTACTTTGGATTCATGTCCGTGTGTCCCCAAAACATACAGATTTGGGGTCTCTGTGCCCAATCCAGCATTGACTGCTTCAACCCCCTTCTAGAATCAGAGACTCTAAGCAAATGTTAATCTAATCAGCTCAAAACAACCTGATACTGAGGTCTCTTGCTGTAATCTGTGTATTCAGGTGTGATGTGTTTACCATTGTGTATGTGTCCCGTTTTTTGAGTCACCTATTGTCTGTTGACTAGTCCTCCTTGGAGGTTCCCACATGATGGGATTAGTTTGGTGTCAACTTGTCCTCATTATCTAATCAGTGTGGGATATTTATCCTGATGTGTAATATTTGTTTTTATTGTTCATGTGGGGACTGCCTCTATTTCTGTAGTGTATAAAAACCTGTATTTCTGTTCAATACAATGAAGTTCCAGTTGCACCTAAGCTAGTGTTGTCTAATCCTTGGGTGCAATGTCCAGCTATAATACCTTGTTCCTGTGTTCTAGTGGTTAGGAAGCAGTTCTCTGATGGAGGCACCCAGGTGGGGTGCCAGGCGGTCTGTCACACCTACCTTCACTAAATATGTTATCCATCTTTTGGTTCACTCAGTAGCTGGGCTGAAAAAGCCTATTCATATTCAAATCAAACCGGTAATTCTCTTTATTTTCCTGTTTGTAAGACCAATGACTGCTATACCTCCTATTCCCACAGCTACTGCTCTTGGCACATCCCTTCTGTAGTTCTATCTCCAGGAAGCAGAGATGTAATTCAGCCCCACTTGCAGTGGTGGGCGGAACGAGACACATTCAACATGTACAGGCCTAGTGTACCTGCCCACATTCAATGCAATTCCCAGAGGTTGATGGGAACTGCAGTTTCCTTTCACTGAAGAGAGAGCGGAGAGGATATGATGTAAACCCTGCTTTTACACCTCCTCCTTGGCAGTGCGGATGCTGTTATCCTTTGAATTACAGAAATGACTTGCTCAAAACCCAGTTAGACTTTTCTCTTCCATGGTAAGGATTTTCACAAATGTATGAACTCTAGTGTTTTGTATAGGGGGGTGTACTAATGGGTGATTTTTTTTGCCTATCCTGAAGTTCTTTAAGCTTATAAACATTAATGTGTAAACAAAATTGCACATATGAAATTAGCAGAAGGTTCTATTTTCTAAGCTATAATGTGTATACTATTTGGCATAGCAGTAGATATTTTTAGCTCTCATTGCTGCAAATGACAATCATTAAAGCTTAGTAAATCAAGTCTATAATGAGGTCTGATGAATCCCAAACTGTGGAGAATAGGTAAGTCATGCTGAACACAGTGCCAACATAATTTCTCCAAAATTCACACGTCAGCAGAGAAAATGGTCAGATTTAAATCTTATGTAGGTGATAGAGAAGAGTCAATAATAAGGCCTCGTGCACACAGGACATTTTAAAAACGCTCCTCCTCTTGGCAGATTAAACACCTGCCACTTGTAAAAGTGTCCAATGCATTTACCGGTGTTAGGCACTTTGGCGTGAATTCATTTCATTGGCCAGAATAATAACATTCATCTCATAGAGTGCCCCTGTGCATCAATTGTTCCATCACAGTGCCCTGTTACATGAAATGTTCCCATCAGAGTAGTGTCACCAACAGAATGCCCTCCTTACATCAGGTATCCCCATCAAAGTGCCCCTGTACCTTTTAGATGCGTGGAGCTGAGAAGCAGCGCAGGCTACAGGTCTGGATGGAGGAAGTTCCAAATCCATCCTCCTGTATATGTTAGGGGTGAAGAAAGCATGTTATATCACGGGCCACAGGTGGTTCTAACAACAAGGCTAGGCTAGGGATTGAGGACCAGGTCATGGCTTAGCAGATGCATTGGTTGTAGGGACCAGGAGCAGTCCTCCTTAGATCCAAGCCTGACAGGCGGTCCAGTCTGACAGATTAATGATTTATCCAGGTAGCAGGTGAGATAAAATGAAGGTATAAGCAGTTCAAGCACCTTTAACAGATTCCTGAGTTAAGCCTGTGAGAATAGAGATTTCTGAGGTGCCATTGCTAAATGTAATTTAGATAGACATGCTCTAGTACTGTGATCTTGGTTCTAGCTTCATTACCTAGTGAGTTAGACTACAGTGACATGGGCAGGAAGGGATGGATAGTTTGCTGCATTCAAAGGCGAACATTCTATGCTATAACTACATATAAACTGGACTATTAGCCTGTGTGACGCATACTGTTTGTGTCCAGGGTCAGTCAGATGAGTGGTTACATGCAAACAGCAGTGACCCTGGACATTGCTTTGTACAGAATATACATGATTGTAGGCACATGTAGTGCTCATTCTATTCAATAGGTGGCGTCTGTCTGCTGTTTAGATGGAATGAAGACTTAGAGCAGTGATGTTCTTCTGCAGCCCCCATGGGCATCACAGGGGCAATAGCTGTCCAAATAGATGCTGCAGTCCCCAGTAACCTTTCACAAGAACCTTGGATGGGACAGCCCTTATAAATAAGGGACCCTGCTTGGTTTTGGTGCTCATTTTGGAGTGGATAGAGTAGGGACAGAAACGCTTGTTAGGGACAGAGATTTAGTGTCAGAGAAAGGTTCCGATATGAAGAGGGCCCTGCCAGTCATCCCTTCTTCAGATTCTGTCCCATTTAAGTAGGCCATGCTGATAATGTGAGATTACCGATAAATCACTACTGTCTATACTACCTCGGTACCACTAGTGCCTGCACACTGATGGGGATTGTTCTGTGGCTAAGGGAAGCATTTATATTACTGATTACAGCAAGTGTTACTGCACCTGTTACTGTGTGTATTAGTCCACCTGTCACTGCGTGTATTACTGCACCTGTCACTGCGTGTATTACTGCACCTGTCACTGCGTGTATTACCGCGCCTGTCACTGCATGTATTACCGCGCCTGTCACTGCGTGTATTACCGCGCCTGTCACTGCGTGTATTACTGCACCTGTTACTGCATGTATTACTGCACCTGTCACTGCGTGTATTTCTGCACTTCTCACTGCATGTATTACTGCACCTGTCACTGCGTGTATTACTGCACCTGTTACTGCACCTGTTGCTGCATGTATTACTGCACCTGTTACTGCATGTATTACTGCACCTGTTACTGCACCTGTCACTGCGTGTATTACTGCACTTCTCACTGCATGTATTACTGCACCTGTCACTGCGTGTATTACTGCACTTCTCACTGCGTGTATTACTGCACCTGTCACTGTGTGTATTACTGCACCTGTCACTGCGTGTATTACTGCACCTGTCACTGCGTGTATTACTGCATGTCAGGAATGGACTTGCCAATAGTGGTGGGACTCACCTGCCTTGTGGGCTGCAGTACCAGGGCTGGCCAGCGGGTGCTCTCAACAACCAGAGGTTCACTTCGGCAATTAGCCATCACCTGGGGCTGATTGCAGGTGTATTTAGGGATGGCCAGACCTGCAGTCTGTGCCTTGGTGTGTGTTTTTCCATTGGCCCCTGTAACTTGTAACCTGCATTCCTGTTCCTGGTTCTGCTTGACTTGTTGCCGACCCTGCCTGATCCTGACCTCTGCTGACTTCTCCTGTTTTGATCCCTGGCTTGTGACCCTGACCATTCTCTCCGCCTGCTCCTCCTGTACCTAGCTGCCCGATAGTTATCGACCCGGCCTGCCTGATTACGTTGTGCTCTATATGTGTATGTACCTGTGTACCTATACCAGTTTAGGTTTGGGTTTGTTTCACCTTGTTGTATGTATTTGTGTTAGCTTGGGGTTTGGTGCACTGCGTTTATGTTTGTATTGTTAGTCTTAATAAATTGTCTTGTTTATACCATATCTGAAGCTTGCGTTTCCCTGTGTCAGTCCACACACTTCTGGTCACACCCACATCCCTGACACTGCACCTGTCACTGCGGGTATTACTGCACCTGTTAATGCAGGTATTACTGCACCTGTCACTGCGGGTATTACTGCACCTGTCACTGCGGGTATTACTGCACCTGTCACTGCGGGTATTACTGCACCTGTCACTGCGGGTATTACTGCACCTGTTAATGCATGTATTACTGCACCTGTCACTGCGGGTATTACTGCACCTGTCACTGCGGGTATTACTGCACCTGTCACTGCGGGTATTACTGCACCTGTTAATGCGTGTATTACTGCACCTGTTAATGCATGTATTACTGCACCTGTCACTGCGTGTATTACTGCACCTGTTACTGCCAGTGCTAATACCAACTGTGTACTCTTGTAACTCTTCTGCCATACTACTTTCTCAAATACAAGGACTGTTAACTTTCTTTGGTTTCTGTGTGTGTGCCATTCTCTCTGCATCAGGTACCCCGCCATGTATGGGGCCATGTATCATGAGATTTTGAGTGCAAACCTCCTTCCATCAGAAAGGGCATTGAAGATGAAATGTGGGTGAGTCTTCCAACATGACAATGATCCCAAACATACCGCCCGGGCAACGAAGGAGTGGCTTCGTAAGAAGCATTTCAAGGTCCTGGAGTGGCCTAGCCAGTCTCCAGATCTCAACCCCATAGAAAACGTTTGGAGGGAGTTGAAAGTCCGTGTTGCCCAGCGACAGCTCTGAAACATCACTGCTCTAGAGGAGATCTGCATGGAGGAATGGGCCAACATATCAGCTAGATTTGTTTTTCAGCTTTTTTAGCCTTTACATCAGCTTTTATTTTTATTGTTATTCATTTTTTATTATAATTATAATTTATTTTGTGGTAGAGTATTTTTATTATTATTAATAATAGTATTAATATTATGTATTCTGTGTTAAGCTATTTATTATTATTCTTCATAATTTATATATTTATGTATTATTACATATTAGTTTATTTTATTATTTATTTATGATTATTTTAGTTTTTTTGTGTATTTATTTTAAATTTAGTCATTCATATACTGTATTATTACTTTTTTTTTTCATTTGAATAGAAAATGCACAAAAACACATGTAAAAACAAGGAAATATGTGCAAGAATGCACAAATCACATGTTTTTACTCATTTCTATGGAGATAAAACAGCTCAAAAACGCACAAATCTGCCCAATTTGAGTGACAAAAAAAATGCTCCTTGTTTGAGCTTCAGGAGTTTGGCTTTAGTCGACTTGAAGCAGAGATGTGAATCTCCATTGAGAACAACTGATTTTTTTTCTCAAGTGTTTTGGAGCTTTGATCTTGGAGCTACAAATCTTTGTGAAGTGTGAATGGAGCCTAACTGGTCTAAGTGACCCAGAGTGAGCTTGCTTGAAAAATCTGAATCACTTTCCTTCATTCTTGTCCCACTTCAGTTACTTATTACATAATGAAGATCAGAACAACCATAGAAATCTATTTTAGGATGAGCCCCAGAATCTACATTTATAATAGGTGAGCAATGGCAGATCACACATCCTCAAAGGTTCAGTTTTTAGCTGCAGCCTGTGTAGAGGTTGATGGGAAAAAGGGTCACATGCATCTCTTTTCAATGATCAATCAAAAATATATATTTCTTGAATGATGGTCTAAAGCAGGAGTCTCCAAATTATGGCCCAGTGGCAAAATATAGCCCACAGCTAGTGCGAGTGGCCTCTCGCAGAGGTCTTCAGGTCAGCGTATGGTCCATATTTTTCCCCAGCTTCCTCAATCCCACCACCCTTCTAGTCTTCAGAAGCAGGTTCCCCAGTCAGTGCTGTCATTGTACCATCAATGGTTGCCAGGACTGTGGCACCCACACAACCAATCACATAGCCCCCAGCCTTTTTTCATCCCTCAAGTATTTGTAAAAAAATACCATGTGGGCCTCATACTGAAAAATTTGGGGAGACCTCTGATCTAAAGGCATAAATGTCAGTGTAACCTGGACTGTACCTGATAATTGTTGTGGAACTTCTTCCTTTGTTGCTGCTGTGTTAACTCAGCATTACAACGTCAAGAAAAATTGCATGGAATATATTATGCACAAGGTTACACATTTAATCATATCTAGCTATAAAAGAACGAACAGGTATCCAATAAACAAACAGGTATCCAATAAACAAACAGGTATCCAATTTTTGTATTCTTCCTGTTCAAAGCAATAATAAAATGAGTACAGTGGTGCAGGAGTTAAATCAGCAGCTGTGCCATCTCCCCTGACAATTTCCTTGTTGTTCTCGTCTGTTTTCTCTCAGGCATTTCTTTTAACCATTAAGCACTTGCCGCCCAGTCAATGTAGAAATGTGGTGGCAGGGAGGCACGGCTGCGCAAAACCACGTTTTAAAACGTGCTTTTGCAAAACAGGTAGAGGGCGCGCGCAAGGCACCGCCATCTGTGGCCGCAGGTGTGAGTCGCCGTGTCCCACTGATTAGCGGCAATCACTGACAGAGAGCAGGGCTGCAGTAGCTCTGCTTTCTGTCAGCTCCTGACATGCTGAGCTGGAGAGAAGAGTTTATCTCTCCGGATCAGCATGTCCCAGTGCAGCACACACCCCCGCCCCCTAGTAAAATACTCCCCTCACATAGTTAACCCTTTCAGTGAATAAAAAAGTTAACCCCTTCCTCCCCAGTGCCATTAGTACAGTGTCAGTGTTTTTTTTGCACTGATCACTGTATTGGTGTCACTGGGGATGTCAGTGACCCCAAGTCAGTTCCCTCCCAGTGTCAGAATGTCCGCCGCAGTCCTGCCATAAGTCGCTGATCGCCGCCATAAGTCACTGATCGCCACCTTAAGTCGCTGATCGCCGCCATTATTAGTATAAAAAAAAATAAAAATCCCAGTATCTTTACCGCCATTTGTAAACGCTATAACTTTCACGTAAACCAATTAATTTACACATATTGGGGTTTTTTTTTTTTTAGCAAAGACATGTTGCAGAATGTATTTTGGCCAAAATTTATGACGAAATTTGATTTTTAAATTTTTTTTACTGGACATGTTTTATAGCAAAAAGTCCAAAATATTGTTTTTTTTCTCAAAATTGTCAGATTTTTTTTTATAGCGCAAAAAATAAAAAACGCACAGGCGATCAAATAACACCGAAAGAAAGCTCTGTGTGAAATAAAGGACATAAACTTTATTTATGTACCGTATTGCATGACCGCGCAATTGTTCGTTAAACTAGCGCAGTGCTGTATAGCAGAAAAATGGCGTAAATTGCAGTATCTATACCATAGTTTGTAGACGCTATAACTTTCACACAAAGCAATCAATATACACTTATTGGGATTTTTTTTTTACCAAAAACATGTAGCAGAATACATTTTCAATCATCAGTTGAATTAGTGCAGCGCCGAGTAGCAAAAAGAGGCCTGGTTATTAAGGGGGGTAAATCCTCAGGAGGGCAAGTGGTTAAGAAAACCTCTGTTATGTATCCATTTGTGTATCAACAAGGAAGTTATATAATGGCAGAATTAACTACTTGTCTTCACCCGCAATACTTTTACTGCAAGAAGGTGGCACAGCCAGACATAGCAATGTACTGGTATGTCACCTGGCACATGCACACTAGCCATGAGTGACTGGGGCATCATATGATCTCTATGACCAATCATGGCAATCACATGATTACAATGTAAACAAAGGTTTCTATTATGACTACTTGCTTACTGTTGTGAAGCTGTGATTGGCCCACAGCTATCACATGGTACCTGCCACCTGTACATGTGATTAGCTGTATCCCTGATCGCTGCCAGACCAGTCATATGATGATGCTGTACTGCACTGGCAACAGTATGTAAAAAAATTGTGAACAAAAAACTAATTTTATTTAATTTTTTCTTTTTAAAAAAATGTAACAAAAAATGACAACTTTAAAAAACTCACCAATACCTTGGACTGCCTACTTTCCAAAAAGGGGTTATTTGGTGTTTATTTGTACTGTCCTGGTATTTTAAGGGCCTCAAGAAATGAGATAGGCCATCCGTACATCAGGACTGTTTGGTTTTCAAAGATACAGTTAGGTCCATATATATTTGGACACAGGCACAATTTTCATACTTTTGGCTCTGTATGCCACCAGAATAAATTAAAAGGAAACAATCCAAATGAATTTGAAGTGTAGACTTTCAGCTTTACTTCAAGGGATTGAACATAAATATCAAGTAAAAATTTTAGGAACTGCAACCATTTTTATTCAAAGTCCCTCCATTTTCAGGGGCTCAAATGTAATTGGACAAATTAATATAATCATAAACAAAATGTTCATTTTTAATATTTTGTTGAGCATCCTTTACTGGCAATGACTGCCTGAAGTCTGGAACCCATGGACATTACCAAAGACGGGGTTTCCTCCTTTCTGATGCTTTGCCAAGCTCTAACTGTAGCTGTCTTTATTTGTTCTTTGTGGGTCTTCTGCCTTTAGTTTTGCCTTCAGCAAGTGAAATAGATGCTCGATTGGGTTGAGATCAGGTGATTGACTTGGCTATTGCCGAATATTCCACTTCTTTTCCTTCAAAAGCTCCTGGGTTGCTTTTGCAGTGTGTTTTGGATCATTGTCCATCTGTACTGTGAAGTGCTGTCCAATCAACTTTGTTGCATTTGACTGACTCGACAATATATCTCTAAACACTGCAGAATTCATCCGGCTGCTTCTGTCTTCTGTCACATCATCAATAAACACCAGTGACTCAGTGGTACTGGAAGCCATGCATGCTCATGCCATCACACTGCCTGCACCATGTTCTACAGATGACGTTGTGTGCTTTGGATCATGAGCTGTTCCAAGCCTTCTTCACAATTTTGTCTTCCCGTCATTCTAGTACAGATTAATCTTAGTTTCATCTGTCCAAAGAATGCTTTTCCAGAACTGGTCTGGCTTTTTTAGAGGTTTTTGGCAAAGTCTAATCTGGCTTTTCTATTCTTCAAGCTTATGAATGGTTTGCACCTTGTGGTGAACCCTCTGTATTTGCTCTTGTGAAGTCTTCTCTTGATTGTAGACTTTGACAATGATATGCCCACCTCCCGGAGAATGTCCTTCACTTGTCTGGATGCTGTGAATGTGTTTTTCTTTACCATAGAGAGGATCCTGTGATCATCCACCACTGTTGTCTTCCGTGGACGTCCATGCCTTTTTATGTTGCTGAGCTCAGCAGCGCGTTCTTTCCTCAGAATGTACCAAACTGCTGATTTGGCCACTCCTAATGTTGCTGCTATCTCTCTGATGGATTTGTTTCATTTTTGAAGCTTTACAGTGGCCTGTTTTACTTGCATGGACAGCTCTTTTGAATGCATGATGTAGGTTTACAGCAATAGATTCCAAATGCAAATACCACACATAGAATCAACTCCAAACCTTTTACCTGCTTAATTGATGAAGAAATAACGAAGGAGTAGCCCACACCTGGCCATAAACCAGCTTTTGATTCAATTGTCCAGTTACGTTTGGTCCCTTGAAAAAGGGGGAATGGCTATTCTTAAGAGCTGTAATTCCTAAACCCTTCCTCCAATTTGGATGTACATACCCTCAAATTAAACCTGAGAGTGTGCACTTTCAGCTCATATCCATTATATAACTATAGCTTGAATATGTTTTGGTAAAGACCTGAAAAAATCTAAAATGGTGCCAGTGTCCAAATATATATGGACCTAACTGTATATCTCAGAGACTGTAGACTCTATAACGTTCACACAGACTAAGTAATATATACCGATTCGGGTTCATTTTTACCAAGAAATGTAGTAAAATAAATTTTGGCCCAAATTTAAGAAGAAAGATCATTTATTTGCAAAATTTTTAAACAGAAATAAGAAAAAAAACCTGTTCTCTTTTAATTTTGTGTATTTTTTCATTTATATAGCAAAAAAAAATCCCAAAACAGTGGTGATTAAATACCCCCAAAAGAAAACTCTATTTGTGGGAAAAAAATATATCAATTTAATTTGGATACAGTGTTGCATGACCGAGCAATTGCCAGTTAAAGTAGCATAGTGCTGAGTAGCAAAATATGCCCTGATCATGAAGGGGGTAAAACCTTCCAGAGGACAAGTGGTTAAAGTGTTTGTAGGTGTCGCCTAAGTGAGGTATCTCTATTTAGGAGTAACCACTCACATACTCTGTGTGTCCTTTATATGAGTCCTTGCAACTGTGCAGCATATGATGGCTTCCATTAGCAGTAGTGGTCCTTTTGGAGGTGTATATGAGGGAAATTAGCACTGCACACCTGCTCCATATCTCCAATAATAGCACCGGAGTGTCAACAGTGACCAAGGAGCCTGACCTGAGCTGTCCCTTCTCCACAGGAACCTTTCCCTACACCTTGTACTATCCCTCATAAGTGGGTTCCTGTCCCTTGCCGTACACCTGTCAGAAACGTGTCAAAATGGCATAGATTCCTTTTTTTAAAGGTTCCTCACCGAAGATGGTTGCTGAAGTCTCTCAAGAATTCAGTGTCCAATCAGATCACTTCCCCACCATGGGTTCCATTCACAAAAGCAGATTGCATGCTGTATTTAGGTGGTTTCCCTGTCAATTCACTATTGTTTTATGCATTTACTACATTACGAAAAAAGCGCTCAGTAAATACTGCCTAAAACGGGAGTTAAAGTCAATTCACAAGAAGAAATAAATGAATAAATGCTTGTGGTAAATAAGTAGTGGTCCCAGCACAAGATAGCGAAGGAGCCAGCACACATCGGCATCTTCAAAAACCAGTAAACAACATGATTTTTAAGCAGCGGGCAGCCGCATCCTTAATAAATGATGAGTGGGGTTCCGCATTGTTAAGGAGCAGGCAGCCGCCGATCTCCTTAACAACCAGTAACTGTCATGGTTGTTAAGGAGCGGGGTTCCCCGCTGCCAGCTGAATGTAAACAAAACAATTTTTGGCAATTGAAAATTAGAAAAACAGCTAGGGGGTCCCCCCCAATCAAGCCCTCGGATGTTAAGGGGAACCGTATGCTGAACAAAAAAAAATTCAACCAAAATCTATACCAGACCCTTATCCAAGCATGCAGGTCAGGAATGGGGGGGGGTGCTCATTCCCCCCTTCTCTGACCTGCTGGGCTGAATGTTCAGATGAGGGTCTTATATCGATTTTGCGGGAGACCCAAAATTCATACCAACCTACACCATTTTTTTTTGGTGTGGACGCTGGTTTTTTTTTCTAATTTGTAATTGTCGGAAATTGTTTTGTTTACATTCAGCTGTCAGCAGGGAATTCCGCTCCTTAACAACCATGACAGTTACTGTCCCACTCCTTAATAATGCGGTACTTACTATTATAAATAAATAAAATTAACTTACTGCATGTGTTCAATACTAAAATACTGCATGACTTCATAAAATAAATTATGTGGTGTTGTAGTTAGTTTTTTTTAGTGAATTTGAAAAATGCTGTGCGGTATCTTACTGCATACTGAGATATGGTAAGATACCGCTTTGTGAATCTAGCCCATTGTATGGTATTCCTAAGGGTTCAGTTCCCTTATGGCACTCTAATGCCCTGCTAGCACAAAAAATACCAGTTGATCTGCAGGAAATTCACTCAGCTCTTACATTCTGTTGTGGGCTGAAAACGCAGCATTTTTGTGGATTTATGCAGGCCATAGATGGGGAGAAAAACTGCAGATTTTTCTTTTAAAAAACGAAAAATCGGTTGTTCAAGTGGCCGACGTTACCATCAATGGTAAAAAAAAATCGGCCGATTTTCTACCCGTCTAGAGCCGGCAAAAAGTGTCCCTGCAGAGAGCTCTGCTATTTCTTTGACAGTTCTCTGACAGTTCCTTGACATTTATAGAAGTTGCAACATTGTATCTATTTGTTTCCATTTAGGATACAGATGTTTTTATTCGGAAACAAATAGATACAATGTTTCAACCGCTGTAAATGTCAAGGAACTGTCAGAGAACTGTCAGAAATAGCGGAGCTCTCTGCAGAGACACTTTTTGCTGGACTGGAATTCTTCTTATTTTCATCCTACTTCTTCTTCTTCTTCTTCTTCTTCTTCATCCTCATCCTCTTCTTCTTCTTCTTCTTCATCCTCTTCTTCTTCTTCATCCTCATCCTCTTCTTCTTCTTCATCCTCTTCTTCTTCTTCCTCTTCTTCATCCTCATCCTCTTCTTCTTCTTCATCCTCATCCTCCTCTTCTTCTTCTTCATCCTCCTCCTCCTCCTCCTCCTCCTCTTCTTCTTCTTCTTCTTCATCCTCCTCCTCCTCCTCTTCTTCTTCTTCTTCTTCTTCTTCTTCTTCTTCTTCTTCATCCTCATCCTCTTCTTCTTCATCCTCATCCTCTTCTTCTTCATCCTCATCCTCTTCTTCTTCATCCTCATCCTCTTCTTCTTCCTCCTCTTCTTCATCCTCATCCTCTTCTTCTTCATCATCCTCCTCCTCTTCTTCTTCTTCATCATCCTCATCCTCTTCTTCTTCATCATCCTCTTCTTCATCATCCTCTTCTTCATCCTCATCCTCTTCTTCTTCCTCATCCTCTTCTTCTTCATCCTCCTCATCCTCTTCTTCTTCATCATCATCCTCTTCTTCTTCATCATCCTCATCCTCTTCTTCTTCTTCATCATCCTCATCCTCTTCTTCTTCTTCATCATCCTCTTCTTCATCATCCTCTTCTTCATCCTCATCCTCTTCTTCTTCCTCATCCTCTTCTTCTTCATCCTCCTCATCCTCTTCTTCTTCATCATCCTCATCCTCTTCTTCTTCTTCATCCTCATCCTCATCTTCTTCTTCTTCTTCTTCTTCTTCTTCATCCTCTTCTTCATCCTCTTCCTCTTCTTCTTTTTCTTCTTTTTGTCTTCCTCTTGCAGGTCACTGCTCATGCGCAGATTTTTTATCGGTAAAAAATCGGCCGATTTGCCCACTAATGCAGGCCATAGATGGGGAGAAAAACTGCAGATTTTTCTTTTAAAAAACGAAAAATCGGTTGTTCAAGTGGCCGACGTTACCATCAATGGTAAAAAAAATCGGCCGATTTTCTACCCGTCTAGAGCCGGCAAAAAGTGTCCCTGCAGAGAGCTCTGCTATTTCTTTGACAGTTCTCTGACAGTTCCTTGACATTTATAAAAGTTGCAACAATGTATCTATTTGTTTCCATTTAGGATACAGATGTTTTTATTCGGAAACAAATAGATACAATGTTTCAACCGCTGTAAATGTCAAGGAACTGTCAGAGAACTGTCAGAAATAGCGGAGCTCTCTGCAGAGACACTTTTTGCTGGACTGGAATTCTTCTTATTTTCATCCTACTTCTTTTTCTTCTTCTTCATCCTCATCTTCTTCTTCTTCATCCTCATCCTCTTCTTCTTCTTCATCCTCATCCTCTTCTTCATCCTCATCCTCTTCTTCATCCTCATCCTCCTCTTCTTCTTCTTCTTCATCCTCATCTTCTTCTTCTTCATCCTCTTCTTCATCCTCATCCTCTTCTTCATCCTCATCCTCTTCTTCTTCATCCTCATCCTCTTCATCCTCATCCTCTTCTTCTTCTTCCTCATCCTCTTCTTCCTCTTCTTCATCCTCTTCTTCTTCTTCCTCATCCTCTTCTTCTTCTTCCTCATCCTCTTCTTCATCCTCTTCTTCTTTTTCTTCTTTTTGTCTTCCTCTTGCAGGTCACTGCTCATGCGCAGATTTTTTATCGGTAAAAAATCGGCCGATTTGCCCACTAATTGCCACGAAAATCGGCCGATCGGCAAAATCGGCCGATTTTTTTCCAACTTTACCGAAAAACAAAAACGGCCAAAATACCGAAAAACGGCTGACCAAATCGCCCACTAACGATCTGAAAAACGGCCGATTTTATTTTCGACCCGTCTATGGCCTGCATAAGTGGTTGTGATGGACCTTCTGTCATGCCAATTGGGTGATTCCATCAAAGAACTGCTTCCACGCTGCTGGGACACAGGACCAAGGTACACTATATTGGATTCAGGTATTCCAATCACCTCCATGGCCACAGGTGTATAAAATCAAGCACCTAGGCATGCAGACTGCTTCTACAAACATTTGTGATAGAATCGGTTGCTCTAAGGAGCTCAGTGAATTCAAGTCCATCCATGAAATTTCCTTGCTACTAAATATTCCACGGTCAACTGTTAATGGTATTATAACAAAGTGGAAGCAACAGGGAACAACAGCAACTCAGCCACAAAGTAGTAGGTGACATAAAATGATAGCGCAGGGTCAGTGCATGCTGAAGCGCACAGTCCGCAAAAGTCAACAACAATGCATAGAGATCTTCATGGAATGGGTTTCCAGTGCAATGCAAAGCGTTGGATGCAGTTGTGTAAAGCACGCTGCCACTGGACTCTAGAGCAGTGGAGACATGTTCTCTGGAGTGATTTATCACACTTCTCTGTCTGGCAATCCAATGGATGTGTTTGGGTTTGGCAGTTGCCAAGAGAATGGTACTTGCCTGACTGCATTGTGCCAAGTGTAAAGTTTTGTGGATGAGGGGCTTATGGTGTGGGGTTGTTTTTCAAGGGTTGGGCTTGGCCCGTTAGTTCCAATGAAGGGAACTCTTAAGGCGTCAGCATACCAAGACATTTTGGACAATTTCATGCTCCCAACTTTGTGGGAAGTTCTTAACACAACCCGATAGAACACCTTTGGCATGAATTTGAGTGAAGAGTGCGAGCCAGACCTTCTCGTCTGACATCAGTACCTGGCTCCACAAACTCACTTTGGGAAGAATGAACAAACATTCCCGTAGACACATCCCTAAACCTTGTGGACAGCCTTCCCAGAAGAGTTGAAACTGTTATAATTAGAAAGGGTGTGCCAACTCAATATTGAACCCTACGGACTAAGACTGGGATGCCATTAAAGTTCATGTGCGTGTAAAGGGAGGCGTCTCAATACTTTTGGCAATATAGTGTATTATAGCTGGGCATCACACCCAAGACTAGGAGGCACTAGCTTAGGTGCAAAAACTGGAACTCTTTATTGAACAGAAATACACATTTTTATACCCTTCAGAAATGGGGGCAGTCCCCACATGAACAATAAAAACAAATATTACACATTGTGGTAAACATTCCACACTGATTAGGTAAGAGATTGATCACATTATCCTAAACAGTGCAAATGGTAAACAGTACAGCTAACAGTGATCTATCTAACAGTAAGCTAATCAACAGACAAGCCAGGGCCCCACCCCAGACAGCCTGGCACCTCCAACCCTGAATAAGCAAAGTACAATACACATGCTGTCTTTCAGGTGTTTTCTTTCACTTGTATAGTCTTTCCATCATAAGACAAAACTCATGCAATATTCCAACAGTCTGAAAAAGTGGCATTAATTTATCTTCATAGATTTCTTGAGGGAGATTGTTGATAAATATTTCTGTCCCAAGTTGAGTTTTTCTAACCCAGTCTGCAACAGGGTCCCATATTTCCTCTGACCATTAACCTGTGCAAGATTAATATTACACCTTTCCATCCACTCCAGAAGGGAAGCTGTATTGTCTTTATTCAGAGAATTAATACAAGCCCTGCTCTCAGCGTTCATAAAGTTGTCTTTAATTTGAGAATGATCTACTCTCTCCATGGGTCATATCAGTGGGTAGAAGGCTAGCCCCTAGTCCCCTCCAAAAGCCCCTGTCGTCGTTGGGTCTGTCACAGTAGTGTCAGCCCTTCCCAGTTGTTTTTTTACTGAACTACTCCTCCACTCTTACTCTCAGATCTTAAAACCTCCCACTTTCCTCATCTCTATAACATAGATGCTCAATTGTTCTGTGGAGGCAGATTGGAATTTAGAGGATTATTGAAACTCCTTGCGATAACACAGGAAATGTGCCTAGAACACCTCTGAATTTCTCACATGGTCACGTTCTGTGAACAGATATAACAAGACATTTTCAGCCGTATATTTAACCACTTGCCTACCAGGCACTTATACCCCCTTCCTTACCAGGCCAATTTTCAGCTTTCAGCGCTGCCGCACTTTGATTGACAATTGCGCATTCATGCAACATTGTACCCATATGAAATTTTGATCATTTTTTTCTCACAAATAGAGCTTTCTTTTGGTGGTATTTAATCGCCACTGGGCGCTTTACTTTTTGCGCTATAAATTAAAAAAGTGCAAAAATTTGAAAAAAAAAAAAAAAGTTTATTTGTTTTTTTAATAAAATTTTTCAAACAGGTATTTTTTCTCCTTCACTGATTTGCATTGATGAGGCGGCACTGATGGGCACTGATAGGCGGCACTGATGGGCACTGATAGGCAGCACTAAAGGGCACTGATAGGCAGTACTAATGAGGTGGCACGGATAGGTGGCACTGATAGACAGCACTAATTAGGGGTCACGGATAGGCGGCACTGATATGCAGCACTGATAGGTGACACTGATGATGGGCACTGATAGACGGCACTGACTGGCATCACTTCTGGGCACTGACTGGCGGCACTGACTGGCACAACCCCTGGGCACTGACTGGTGGCACTGACTGGCAGCACTGCTGGGCTGCACTGGTGGGTGGCACTGGTGGGCAGCACTGGTGGGTGGGCACAGGTGGGTGGCACTGGTGGGCACAGGTGGGTGGCACTGGTGGGCACAGGTGGGTGGGCACAGGTGGGTGGCACTGCTGGGCACATGTAGGTGGCACTTCTGGGCACAGGTAGGTGGCACTGCAGAGTGGCACAGGTGGGGGCACTGCTGGGCACAGGTGGGGGCACTGCTGGGAACGGGTGGGCGGGGCTAGTGGGCGCACTGCTGGGCGGAACTTGCGGGTGTCACTGCTGGGCACCGATCATCAGGGCACTGATCATCAGTGCCCTGATGATCGGTGCTGATCCCCGCTCTGACAACTGCCGGTTCTCGGCAGTACTTTCCTCACGATCTGACAGCGTGAGGAAAGTGCAGCCGAGAACCGGCACTTGCATTTCCCTGTGATCAGCGTGTCATTGGACACCGCTGATCACGTGGTAAAAGGCCGGTGGGATCGGCCTTTCACCACATCACATGATCAGCTGTGTCCGTAGGACACAGCGATCACGGAGATCGCCGGGTGCGCGCCCCCTGGGGCGCGCAGGAGAGCGCGTTCTGGGAGGACGTCATATGACGTCCACTCAGAACTGGCCGGCCACGGTGAAGCCGTCATTCGGCTATGCGCGGTCGGCAAGAGGTTAACGGAGAAAAAGTGAGGAAATAAAAGTCAAATATTTTAGTTGACAAATTAAATATTCTAATTGTAAAGGTTGATTATCTTAAAGGAGAAGAATAGCCAAAGGTCATTTGGCTGTACTTCTCTTGTAGGTTACAGGCCTGAAGTTCGTTCTGAACTCCTGTGATTCGTTTTTATCTGGCAGTGGGCTAAAGTCACTCAGCTGGTCCAAGCTGGGGAAAGATTGCAATCATATGGTCGGGATCCACCCAGGAGCTTGGGCCGGCACCTGGCTTAGCCTCTCAGCAATCTGCTGAGAGCCTGAGCTAGCCACGCCCGCCCCTTCCACAGCCCAGTGCTCCAGTGAGCACTGGGGGGACAGAGAAGACAGCGGAGGCAGGGAGAACTGAGCGATCAGTGGTGTCTGATCACTCAGCCGATGCTGCATCCACCTAGGTCAAAAAATAAATTTTTTTTAAAATCTTAGACTTTTAATCCACAAAAAGTAAAAATAATTGATACGTCAATTTTCTCAAACTTGAGAATTTGACAAGATTGGCGTCTGACCTGGCAACAGCTGCAACATTTGTTAGAAGCACCATTGCAGCCCTTGTGTGAATGGGCAAATGTAGCTTGCATCTCACATCAGTTTGAGATAATCTACAATTATGTGGTATTTATTCACAGGTGCATTCCACCCTCAGCTGACCTCTTTCTGACTGCATTTGACCTCCTAAACTGCATCAACCAACCTTTTGTGGCTTATGTTTTTCTGATGATGGCATGGTGATAGAGATAGATCTGATGCAAACAAAAGCCCATGTACACATCCTTTAAAACCGCTTCCATACTGGGCACTTTTACCCCCTTCCTGCCCAGGCCAATTTTCAGGCTTCAGTGCTTTCACACTTTGAATGACAATTGCGTAGTCATACAACATTGTACCCAAACTAAAAT
This sequence comes from Staurois parvus, assembly GCF_062004578.1. Classification (NCBI taxonomy): domain Eukaryota; kingdom Metazoa; phylum Chordata; class Amphibia; order Anura; family Ranidae; genus Staurois; species Staurois parvus. Next base: position 753,291 of record NW_028318261.1, on the reverse strand, counting down.
TTTATCATTTTCTTCACACAACTAGAGCTTTCTTTTGGTGGTATTTAAGCAACACTTGGGTTTTTAATTTTTGCTAAATTAACAAAAAAAAGACCAAAAATTGTGAAAAAAAAAAGTTTTTCTTTGTTTCTGTTCTAAAAGTTTGCAAATAAATAATTGTTCTTCATAAATTTAGGCCAAAATGTATTCTGCTACATGTCTTTGGTGAAAATAACCCAAATTAGGATGTATTATTTAGTCTGTAGGAAAGTTATAGAGTTCACAAACCATGGGATATACTGTATCTGAAAATTGATCATTCCTGAAGTACTGACGGCCAATCTAATTTCTTGAGGTCCAAGAATGTCAGAACAGTACAGATATCCCCCAAATGACCCCTTTTTGCAAAGTTGACAGTCCGACGTATTTCATAACAGGCATGGCGAGTTTTTTGAAGTTGTAATTTTTTTGTCATAATTTTTCGGAAATGAAATTAAAAAAATGATTTTCACTATTTTTTTTTTTACATACTGTCACCAGTGCAGTACAGCGTCATCATCTAACTGGCATGGCGGTGATCAGGGACACTGACTGGTGACAGTACGAAAAAAAAAAATTATCATTTTTTTAAATTTTTTTATTATTTTTAATTTTTATTACATTGTTTTCTCTTTTTTTAAGATTTTCTTTCATATTTCACTATGATAAAATAGTATAATGTTACCATAGTAACATTGTACTACTTTGGGGAAGTGATCAGTATTTTTTTTTTTATTTTACACAATTTTCTTATAGCAAAGAATTTCTTTGCTATAATCAAGCATATACCTGAATGAAATCGATTCATTCAAGGTTTTTTTTGTGCTTAACTGTGATTTGGCCACAGCTAATCACATGACAGAGCTAAGCTGTGATTGGCCCAGCTTGTGCATGTGATCGCTGTGACCATTTACAGCTAGACACACTTGTATACAATGGATGGCATGAAAGGAAGCCATCCATTGTATACAACTGTCATGTGACCTGCTATGATTGGTCACAGCAGGTCACATGGTACTGGCAATGGGGCTGGTACACAGATCTGTCATCAGCCATGTCCAAGGTACATGGCCGGTGACAAATCGCACCGCTGCATGGCTCTGTGGGCAGGCGCAGTGCGCGTGCCTAAAAGGACGCCATATGGCGTCCACCAGGTGGGACGAGCTGCTCGCCTGGCCGCCTTTGTGCTGTTGACCGGGTGGCAACTGGTTAAGAAAAAAGTCCTGTATCATCCATTCATATCTTAAGGTATATCAAAACAAAAACAAAAATATATATATTATAGCTTACTAATCCTTAGATTCTGTAGCTGCATTAGTTTTTGTCCTTTTTCTTTCACCTGGTTGTCTGGTGATTAACATTTCCCATCTTAGGGTGTCTCCTCTATGCATTGAGGAGCAATGGACACACCCTTGGACAGCAGCAAAGGGTAACTCTAGATGGGCTTTACATATCTGACTAATTAAATAATAAAAGCCTAACTCTAGCTGACATTTTTTAAGCAGCTACAAAAACATTTTTTTCCTTTAAGGCTCGGTTCACACAGACGCAGCTTGGGATCCAACTTGTGACATGACATGACATGTGAAATCCAGTTAGAGCAAATTCAGTATTGCTAATTCAGACAGCTCTCATTGACTGGCTTTAGAAAAGGTTAATATACTACTTCAAGGTCTCTTCTATCCGACTTGTGCCCATAGACTTTAATGGAAGTTACCTTCAAGTTGGATCCTCCTCTATATTGATGTGATTTGGATCCAACATTACAACTGATGTTCTCATTGGCCACAGGCAAAGTTGCATGGCATGAACGTTGCTTCAAAGTCGCATCAAAATAGTACTCAAGTTGCATCAAGTCACCAGCAAATTGCCAGGAAGTCACCTGGCAAAGTTGCACCATAAGTCGTACGACTTTCAGGTCGCAGTAGTGTGAACCAACACTTAGTATAAAGGTGTTAACTAAATGAAGGGTGCCATTATGAGCTTCTCATTTTGCAAATGCATGTTTCCTCACTGTTATACTGAACCTCTGGTTTCAGCATAATCTGGATCAGTGAACTGGAACAAGTAATGTAAGATCAGTAAAGTCAAAGAAGAGTCAGTCATCATCTGCATTATCTGCCAGTAAGCAGGAGAGTCATGCTTGACAGCTTTTTTTTTTTGTAATTCTGTATTTATATCATCATAGATCAGATCATCGACATCCTTATCATCTTAGCATGTACGGCGATTGGGTACAGAGGGACAATTCAGGAGTTACCTATTAAAATAACGCAGACATTGTAGATTACACTTGCAGCTCAAATAGAAAGGTTAGTACAGAAGAAAACTATTATCAATTTTCATCCTCCTACCCTAATAAAGAATAGGATAATTGGTGATATGTTAATCATCTCTCACGGTTTCAAAGATGAGCAGTTTAGTATACATAATAGGATTGTGTTGATGACTGAATAGGAATTGAATAAGGGGTAACACAGAAAAGGAAAAAAATAGAATAGAAAAGAAGAAGCAACAATGATGCCAAGAATAGCAACTAGCATTTGTAAAATGCAAAAACAGCCCCCCCCCCCCATGTTTCTGACAGCAAGTGTTTTCGTATAGCAGAGCATTAGGTCTATGTCCACCTTAACATCACTATTTATGAGTTCTGACAGCAAGAAATATCCAATCACGCATGAAATTGGTGCTATTTAAATTTAAAAAATGACCACATCCATCAAAGGGGCTGTACACTGTGTGCAAAAATACAAAATGAGTTGGTAAAATAAGTTATGTTAAGGAGGTACAAACCTGAAGAAGATGGGGACTATCGTGAGAGAAACACGTGTCTCAGCTAGATTACTGGAGGTTAAACACTTGCTAAAATATATAACTAGATTGTTTGAGCCAGATATAAATGTGTAAAACAGATACTGTAATGAAGGAAGATAATTATGTTATTAGGAAGTTATATTGTATTATAGTAAAATAATTAACAGTGGCGCTCAGGGAGTCAGACTAATAAAGGGAATAAAGCTAGAGGGTCATATACCCATAATGTCCATAAAAAAGAACAACAGTCCCACAGTCCTTATGTATCAGGTGGTGATTCTCCAAGAGAAAGCAGCCAGCCTGTCAGAATAGGAAAGGAAGCACACAAGTGGCGCAAACACCTAGCGCATTATCCAACGTTTATTATGAAAGATAAGACAAAAAACGTACTCACAAAATGAAGAGGATGTAAAAGCCTAAACGCCACAATGATGGCCTACAATGATGGAAGAGTGTTCGGTTGGTGGTACGGTCTGCCTGCTGATGCATTTCCTCAGAGCTGAAGTCGACAAGTAAAGTTGCCCTGTTATAGATATATGTGTATGACAAGTGCATAACAAGAACCGCCTCAAGCGAAAACCCCTCCCCTCCCCTCCAGGCCAGAGTGGGATGGGACCATAATAATGAATGCGAAAAATATATAAATAACTTGATAAGTAAATAAATATCTACACTGATGATCCCATGCAATGATAAAATTATGAAAACATGATAACACATTAATAAAAGATAAGGAATAGTTAATATTCGATTCTACCTGGCCCCTTGTGATGGCAGCAAATGAGCAGTTCCAACAGATTAGTAATTAGATGTTAGTGAGTCAATATGGTACTGTGACTGGTCTTAAAGAATTGCATGCTTGTGCAGGACCTTGATGTGGAAAAGGAATCGCGCCATACAGGGCGATGGCTCAACTGTACCTGGGTGTAGTGGAGAGCCGGACTGTGGATGGCCAAATGGCCACTGGAGCGCACGCTGAGTCAGTCGTACTCTCCATAGGCCGCAAATGACTCACTGAAATGGTGTCATCGTGAAGTCACATCCAGTGTGATTGGAAGAAGGCCGCTGGAGCGCACCGATAACCAGGGAGAGCAGCACCTGGCAGTTTTCTATCAATTAACCACAGCCTGACAAATGGAGACTAAAGAAAAACTAGTGAAAAGTGATGATGATTGAGTGGATGAATAAATTGATAAACCATAATGCTGCATAATGGAAATGCAAATGCTGATGAAAAATAGGAAGGGGGATGGGGGGCTGAAAGGGGAAAAGGGCCAAGTGAGTAGATAATCACTGAAAAAATAAAAATAGAAGTAAAAATAAATTATATGAGATGTCTACATGCGTATATAAAAAAATTCACATATAATACATATTTAAGTATAGATGATATGGCTTAATAATTCACTTGTGTTTTGGTGTGTGAACATGCAATGGGCAACTCACAATTTAATGTCAATAGGTGTATGAGTGTATATTAGAGAATTAATATAATATATAGTAATTTATTTATTTTTATTTGTGTTTTAAAAGATATATTTTTTTAAGTATTAAAATTTATGAACAAGTTGATGCTGATAAAATATATTATATAAGGAGGTGTCCAGAGAACACAAAAAAAACAAGGGGGGGAAAAAGGTGTAATAAAATATATAGTCACCAAGACTGAGCGATCGCAGAGGTGGTGGTGTCGGCTTGCTCCTGTCTCCGCTTAGCACCTTCCAGGTCCTCCCTAACCCACCCTCTCTTTCCTTCCCCTCCTTTGAGGCGCACTGCATCCGACTCTTCTCACCCACCCCCCTAAGGATCGCAGTGATCTACAGGCCTCCCGGACCCATAGCCCGCTTCCTGGATGACTTCGCCGCCTGGCTCCCCTTCTTCCTCTCCTCTGAGCTCCCCACCATCATCCTCGGGGACTTCAACATCCCCATCAACGACAACACCCCGGCTACTTCCCAATTCCTCCACCTAACCTCCTCTTTCGCGCTCACACAGCACACTCAATCCTCCACCCACCTCGGAGGGAACACCCTGGACCTCGTCTTTTCCCACCTCTGTACCCTCAACCAGTTCGCGAACACCCCCTTCCCTCTCTCCGACCACCACCTCATCACCTTCTCCATCTCCCCTTCCCCCAACTCCCCCCCTCAAAAACGCCAAACCATCACCAGCCGCAACCTCCGCAACCTGAACCCGGCCCCCCTCCACTCTGCCGCCGACTGCCTACACGACAGCATCCTCTCACTGTCATGTCCTGACATAGCCACCACCTTGTACAATGACTCACTGTCAGCTGCCCTAGACTCTCTGGCACCCCTTACCACACGCATCATCAAACCCAGACCGCTTCAACCCTGGCAGACCGACAGCACTAAACGCCTCAAACGTCGCAGTCGCGCACTGGAGAGACTGTGGCGCAAAACCAGGTCCCCTCATACTTTCTCCCTCTACAAATCTGCATTTCTTATCTACACCTCCTCCCTCCACGCCGCCAAGCAGGCCTACTTTGTTAACCTAATAAACACCCTCTCCTCCTGCCCCCGCCGACTCTTCTCCACCTTCAACTCCCTGCTCTCCCCCCCCCCTCCTCCACTCAGTACCTCTCTCACCGCCCACGAAATTGCCACCCATTTCCACAACAAGATTGACGCTATCCGTAAGGACATCGTCAACTTGCAATCTACCTCCCCACCTAGCCTCCTCGCTCCCGTCACCCCTTCATCTCCCCCCTCCTCTGCCCTCACAACCGCACTGCCCCCCTCCTCTCCCAATGCCCCGCCCACCATAACCCCCCCCGCACTGCACTCCCTCAGCCCTGTCACTACTGAGGAAGTCGCCAAAGTCCTCTCAAAAGCCCGCCTCACTACCTGCCCCCTGGACCCTATCCCCTCTCAACTCCTCCGGTCACCCCCCTCTTCCCTCATCAGCTCCCTCACCCACATCTTCAATCTCTCCCTCTCTACTGGCGTATTCCCCTCCCCCTTAAAGCACGCGCATATCACCCCCATCCTCAAAAAGCCCTCCCTGGATCTCGCGGACCCCAACAACCTCAGACCCATCTCCCTGCTGCCACTCACCTCCAAGCTCCTTGAACGCTTAGTCTACGATCGCCTAAGCTCCCACCTTACTGACAATAACCTCCTTGACCCTCTACAGTCCGGCTTCCGTCCCCTACACTCCACTGAAACTGCCCTCCTCAAAATCACTAACGACCTACTCAACGCCAAAGCCAAGGGCGACTACTCTGTCCTCCTTCTCCTGGACCTCTCTGCGGCCTTCGACACAGTTGACCACCCCCTCCTTCTTAATAAACTACTCTCCCTTGGCATCGGAGATGCTGCTCTCTCTTGGTTCTCATCCTACCTATCCCGACGCTCCTTCAGTGTCACCTACAATGGTGCCACCTCCCCCTCCCTCCCCCTCTCTGTTGGGGTCCCCCAAGGCTCTGTCCTTGGACCCCTTCTCTTCTCCATCTACACCTCCTCCCTGGGCAAACTTATACAATCTCACGGCTTCAACTATCACCTCTATGCTGACGACACCCAAATCTACCTCTCCACCCCTCACCTCACCCCCACTATCTCCGCCCGCATCACTCACCTCCTAAATGACATCTCAGACTGGATGTCGCTACATTTCCTCAAGATTAACCTCTCCAAAACCGAGCTTCTCGTCTTTCCCCCTGCCCACACCCCCCCCCCCCATCCTATCCATCATCACCAACAACTCCACTATCACTTCCGCCCCGCAAGCCAAAGTCCTTGGCGTCATTCTTGACGCGAACCTCTCCCTCCAACCGCATGTCAAATCACTCACAAACACATGCAGGCTCCATCTTCGCAACATTGCCAAGATCCGCTCCTTCCTCACCCCAGACACCACCAAACTTCTAGTACACTCCCTCATCATCTCACGCCTTGACTACTGCAACTCCCTCCTCACTGGCCTACCCAAGTGCAGGCTCTCCCCGCTCCAGACCATCCTGAACTCAGCTGCCAGACTCATCCACCTTACCACCCGCTCCACCTCTGCCACCCCCCTCTGCCTCTCCCTCCACTGGCTCCCGATTGCCCAACGCATCAAATTTAAACTCCTTACCTTGACCTACAAAGCCGTTCACAACACTGCCCCTGACTACCTCACCAATCTGATCACCAGGTACCACCCTACCCGTACCCTTCGCTCCTCACAGGACCTCCTTCTATCCTGCTCCCTGGTCTCCTCCTCCCATGCACGACTACAGGACTTCTCCAGGTCCTCCCCCATCCTCTGGAACTCACTGCCCCAATCCATCAGACTGTCGCCTTCTCTATTCACATTCAGGCGCTCCCTCAAAACCCATCTCTTCAGGGAAGCCTACCCCACCCTCACCTAACGGCCATCCTCCCTCATTCCTCCTACCACTTCATCCCCCCCAGCCACTTCCTACTGTACCTTTACCCCCTCCCTCCTAGATTGTAAGCTCGTAAGAGTAGGGCCCTCTTACCCCTCGTACGCTGTCTGTCTTTGTTGTACTGTGCCATGTATTGTCCCCCCCTATTGTACAGCGCTGAGCAAACCCTTTGGCGCTATATAAACTCGTAGTAATAATAATAATAATAATATAGGATGAATAAAAGGTAGGATGAACAAATAAATAATGGTGGGGACCACACATGTATGAAAAATGATGGACTGATGTAAAATCAATATATCAGGATATTGATGTCTAACCGTTCATTGAGCCCTCTAGGTGACAGAGTGTCCAAGCGATGAATCCATAAGGTCTCCCTCTGGCATAATTTACAAAACCATCTGCCAGTGTCATGTCACTGGGGATGCTTTCTAACCCAAAAAACTCTGAGACCTGTTGGGTTCTTGTCGTGTTTCTGTTGGAAGTGATTGGGGATGGAGTGTCCCTCACGCCCATGTTTGATATTTCTTTTGTGCTCTCCAAATCTAATACGCAATGTGTGAGACCTGCGGCCCACGTAAAGAAGGCCACAAGGGCAGATGACACAATATACTACATATTGTGAACCACAATTGATGAACTGTTAAACTTTTATGTGATGCCATCATTCCACATTACTTCTTTTTTCTTATGCTACATGCAATGGCAACAACCACAGTTTCCTATGCCACATCTGTAGTTGCCTTTTGATCAAATAACGAACTCCAAACAGGAGCAGGGCTCGTTTGTGCACACTTTATTCTGTTAGGGGCTATAAAGCTCCTATAATCTTTGGGTTTCTTAAAGATGACCTCTGGGTTTTCAGGGATGACATTGGTAAGGTGAGGGCCCTGAAGTAAAATGCCACAATACTTTTGGAGGATCTTTTTGATGTGGAAAGCTTTTGGATTGTACTGCGTGCAGAATGAAGCTTGTTTTGATTGTTGCACTCTCTTGTTATGCAGTGCAGTGGTGGTTTCTGATTGAGTACTCGTGAGGTAACTGCCCCTGTACTTTTCATATGCTTGATCAATGACGACTGTCGCATATCCTTTTTCTATGAACTTCTTTTTAAGAATAGTGCTTTGTGCATCATAATCCTCAAGGCGTGTGCAAGTTCTTTTTAGCTGGCAAAATTGTCCTAAAGGAACATTTTGGATCCATCTCAGATACTGGTGGCGTGCAGATACGAATTACCTGCTAAAGGTTTAAAATGTGTTTCGGAAATGATGTTAAAATCATTATCAAACATGAGTTCTAAATAAAGAAATACAAGTTTATTATCATCCACCACATGTGTAAATTTAATATTGGAAGGATTGTTCTGGCAATGAGAGAAGAATTTCTCCAACTCACAATCTGTGCCATCCCAAATTATCAGGATGTCGTCAATGTATCTTGCGAAACAGGACCAGGTTCGCCCCAAAAGGGTATAGCTCCAAATATGGAATTTTTCCCAATAACCCATAAATAGATTAGCTAGGGGCGAACCTGGCCCCCTGTAGCTGTACCTTTTGATTTGTCTGAAAAATGTGTCTTTGAACACAAAATAGTTGTGGGTGAGGGAATATTCAATACAATGAATGATGACATTCGCCTAAGCAGGATGTAAAGAGTTATCCAAAGTGAGGAAGTATTGAACCACTTGCAATCCAAATGTGTTTGCTATGGAGGTGTATAAGGAGGCCACATCAAGTGAAGCTCACTATACCCTGGTTGCCAACGGTAATCAGATAGGATGTCAAGCATGTGACCTGAATCCCGGACGTAAGAGGGGAGTGTTGTGACGTATTGCTGTAAAAAATGATCAATATAATTTCCCACATTTCTAGTGACACTATCAATCCCAGATATGATGGGTCTTCCTGGGGGATGAACTGGGTCTTTGCGTATTTTAGGAATATGAAAAAAATGGGGGGTTACAGGGAATGGTTTGAACAAGAATTGCCATTATTGTTTGTTCAACATCCCCTTCCTCAAAGCTTCCTCTAATATGGTCTTAAGAGTGGATTTGTATTACCCAGTGGGATCCCCTGGGAGTTTCTCGTAGGTGTCGCAATCTCCCAATAGTCTAAAAGCTTCTGTGAGATTGTCTTGTCTGCTCTGAATGACCAGACCTCCTCTTTTATCTGCTTGTTTGATCACAATCTGATTGTTCTTAAGACCCTCTAGTGTTTCTTTTTCAAGTCACAATATTTTTGATGTATGATCCTGTCTAGTATTGATACACAACTTACTGAGTTCTGTGTACACAACTTCATAGAAAGAAGATATGAAATAACCCTTGGCCCAATGGGGAAAAAAAATGGATATAGGTTTGAAATGGGTGTGAGTAATGTCAGCCATGCTGACATATGCGAGGGTGTGTTCATGGAGTATCGGAGTGGGGTTTTCATGATCACAGACGCCGTCCTCCCACAAATCTTCCAATGTATGTAAAATGGCAGTGTCAGTATCGAGTGACTGAGTCTCCATCCATGCTGTCCTGATCTGTATTGGTGGGATTCTCTCTCATAGAAAAATATCTCCTGAGAGTGAGATGGTGTGTGAATTTGTGAAGGTCAACAAAGATATCAAACAGGTTTGGGGGGTCTGGTGAAGCAAAATTCAGTTCTCTTCTCAGGAGGGATAATTCCAACTCACTAAATGTTAATTGGGTAAGATTGAAAATTTTGATGATATCACAGTGTCCATCAAAACTTTGCCTCTTTTTGTGTTTCTTTCCTCCTCATTTTCCTCTTCTGGTTTTTAAATTCTTTTTCTCCTGTTGGACGCTCCTGTGACTGTTGCTTCCTCTAAAAAAGGAACAGACATGGAAGGGGAGGGAGATGAAGATGTTGTGTTTCCATGGGGTATAGATGCCAATGTTGGGTGGACTGCAGCAGGAGCTGAACTCTTCTCTCCTGTAGGAGGCAACTTGTCAGAACGAATATGGTTATTAGAAACTGACTTATGTGTAGGTGGCAAGGAATGGGATCCAGCCACATGACTAGTATCATTGTCACCTCTGGGACCAATGTTTGTGGGATTTTTGAATTTATTATAGAAGTTTCTATTTCTGTATTGTATCCCATGTGTGGCCCTATTATGGTAATTTTGGGTGGTCCGATTTCTGTTATTATTGATGTGGTTATGATACTGTGCAACAGCATCTCGTCTGGGTTGTGTAGTCTGGACCCTATTCAGCTGTGACTTGACTGTAGATGTAATCAACTACGATCGAGTCTTCCTCAACCGCTAATGTTCTGATTGTGATTGACAACCCTTGGGGAAGTATGAGATCTGTCATCTTTGGCTGATCTGGATTTTTACCACCCATGTTCATGACCTTGTAGGAAATTTTCCCTGTCTCTCTCAAATTTTTGTTGGATTTGGAGCTGATGAGATTGGCTTCAAATTCAACTGTCAAGTCATTAATATTGGTGTCCCAATGGGAGAAGCTGGGCACATGTGTGTGTTACCCCTCAGTTCCTCCTCTATTTGTTTAATACGTGTACGAACATTGTCAATCTCTCACGTTGTTGAATGATGATATTCGTCCATCTTTTACTACATTCCCTGGAGCTATCATACCAACCTTTCATAAGATTCTCATCTTAAAAGTTACATTTTGTTGTAATTCTTAGCCCCCTCAGTGCTCTATTCACCTCCAAATATTTTTTCAAAGACACTACATCCCACCATTGGACCATCTCATTTTCTAAAAGATGTTTCAACATATAAACCTTGGAAATCATACATTTCTCTTGTTCTACAGTCTTATCAAGAATGGTGAGTGACTGTGAAGAATCCGTGCTGTCATTGTATTTACCCTCACCAAGTCTCTCAAATGAGTCTACAGAGTTGTTAAACCCTTTTGCCAAAGAGATCCTTCTCATAAGTCTCTTGTCAATGGACCATGATCCCACCACCCACCAGAAACCCTAACCACCAGGGACCCTTAACCACTATCCCTCCAGGGACCCTTAACCACTATCCCTCCAGGGATCGCTACTAACCCACCAGGGATAGCACGGCCACCATCCCACCAGGCATCCCCTGCCCTCCACCCCACCTGGGACTACCAGCCACCTCCCACTGCGTTTCGGACACTGCTTCGCCATCCCTGACCAGCACCCCGCCCCTTCCTGCACCCCGCTCACCCCAACATGCCGCCCGCGCTCCTCCTCCTTGTCCTCCTCTCCTCCATCCCTAAAACCGCCTTCCTCTACCCACCCACCCCCGCTAAGCAGCTCTATATCGCCCCTTCACTTCTCCCCTCTCCCCACTATGGCACGCACCACCTCCTCCTGCTACTCCACTTCCCCGCTGACCCACTTGCCACCACTTTCAGACCCAAGCGCTCCTACACCTCCCGTTCCCACGCCACCTTCCTCACCCTCCTCCTTCTCATATCAGCTGGGGACATCTCCCCAAACCCTGGCCCCTCACCACCTCACACCCCCCCTAGTGCCCCCCCTGCTCACGCCAGCCGACGCGACCCCCTCAACCTCATACATGTACCCCTCCTCCCCATATCTATCCCCCCTCTCTCGGTTGCACTCCTGAATGCCCGTTCGGTTTGCAATAAGCTTACCGCCATCCATGACCTCTTCATCTTCCGCTCCCTCAACCTCCTAGCAGTCACCGAAACCTGGGTACAGGCCACTGACTCCACTTCCCCTGCGGCACTCACCCATGGAGGTCTCATCTGGACCCATTCACCAAGACTGAGCGATCGCAGAGGTGGTGGTGTCGGCTTGCTCCTATCACCGCTTAGCACCTTCCAGGTCCTCCCTAACCCACCCTCTCTTTCCTTCCCCTCCTTTGAGGCGCACTGCATCCGACTCTTCTCACCCACCCCCCTAAGGATCGCAGTGATCTACAGGCCTCCTGGGTCCATACCCCACTTCCTGGACAACTTCGCCGCCTGGCTCCCCTTCTTCCTCTCCTCTGAGCTACCGACCATCATCCTCGGGGACTTCAACATCCCCATTAACGACAACACCCCGGCTACTTCCCAATTCCTCCACCTAACCTCCTCCTTCTCGCTCACACAGCACACTCAATCCTCCACCCACTTCGGAGGGAACACCCTGGACCTTGTCTTCTCCCACCTCTGTACCCTCAACCAGTTCTCGAACACCCCCTTCTCTCTCTCCGACCACCACCTCCTCACCTTCTCCATCTCCCCTTCCCCCAACTCCCCCCCTCAAAAATGCCAAACCATCACCAGCCGCAACCTCCGCAACCTGAACCCGGCCCCCCTCCACTCTGCCGCCGACTGCCTACACGACAGCATCCTCCCACTGTCATGTCCTGACATAGCCACCACCTTGTACAATGACTCGCTGTCAGCTGCCCTAGACTCTCTGGCACCCCTAACCACACGCATCATCAAACCTAGACCGCTCCAACCCTGGCAGACCGACAGCACTAAACGCCTCAAACGTCGCAGTCGCGCACTAGAGAGACTGTGGCGCAAAACCAGGTCCCCTCATACTTTCTCCCTCTACAAATCTGCATTTCTTATCTACACCTCCTCCCTCCACGCCGCCAAGCAGGCCTACTTTGTTAACCTAATAAACACCCTCTCCTCCTGCCCCCGCCGACTCTTCTCCACCTTCAACTCCCTGCTCTCCCCCCCCCTCCTCCACTCAGTACCTCTCTCACCGCCCACGAGATTGCCACCCATTTCCACAACAAGATTGACGCTATCCGTAAGGACATCGTCAACTTGCAATCTACCTCCCCACCTAGCCTCCTCGCCCCCGTCACCCCTTCATCTCCCCCCTCCTCTGCCCTCACAACCGCACTGCCCCGCCCACCATAACCCCCCCCGCACTGCACTCCCTCAGCCCTGTCACTACTGAGGAAGTCGCCAAAGTCCTCTCAAAAGCCCGCCTCACTACCTGCCCCCTGGACCCTATCCCCTCTCAACTCCTCCGGTCACCCCCCTCTTCCCTCATCCGCTCCCTCACCCACATCTTCAATCTCTCCCTCTCTACTGGCGTATTCCCCTCCCCCCTAAAGCACGCGCATATCACCCCAATCCTCAAAAAGCCCTCCCTGGATCCCGCGGACCCCAACAACCTCAGACCCATCTCTCTGCTGCCACTCACCTCCAAGCTCCTTGAACGCATAGTCTACGATCGCCTAAGCGCCCACCTTACAGACAATAACCTCCTTGACCCTCTACAGTCCGGCTTCCGTCCCCTACACTCCACTGAAACTGCCCTCCTCAAAATCACTAAAGACCTACTCAACGCCAAAGCCAAGGGCGACTACTCTGTCCTCCTTCTCCTGGACCTCTCTGCGGCCTTCGACACAGTTGACCACCCCCTCCTCCTTAATAAACTACTCTCCCTTGGCATCGGAGATACTGCTCTCTCTTGGTTCTCATCCTACCTATCCCGACGCTCCTTCAGTGTCACCTACAATGGTGCCACCTCCCCCTCTCTGTTGGGGTCCCCCAAGGCTCTGTCCTTGGACCCCTTCTCTTCTCCATCTACACCTCCTCCCTGGGCAAACTCATACAATCTCACGGCTTCAATTATCACCTCTATGCTGACGACACCCAAATCTACCTCTCCACCCCTCACCTCACCCCCACTATCTCCGCCCGCATCACTCACCTCCTAAATGACATCTCAGACTGGATGTCGCTACATTTCCTCAAGCTCAACCTCTCCAAAACCGAGCTCCTCATCTTTCCCCCTGCCAACACCCCCCCCCCCATCCTATCCATCATCACTAACAACTCCACTATCACTCCCGCCCCGCAAGCCAAAGTCCTTGGCGTCATTCTTGACGCGAACCTCTCCCTCCAACCGCATGTCAAATCACTCACAAACACATGCAGGCTCCATCTTCGCAACATTGCCAAGATACGCTCCTTCCTCACCCCAGACACCACCAAACTTCTAGTACACTCCCTCATCATCTCACGCCTTGACTACTGCAACTCCCTCCTCACTGGCCTTCCCAAGTGCAGGCTCTCCCCGCTCCAGACCATCCTGAACTCAGCTGCCAGACTCATCCACCTCACCACCCGCTCCACCTCTGCCACCCCCCTCTGCCTCTCCCTCCACTGGCTCCCGATTGCCCAACGCATCAAATTTAAACTCCTAACCCTGACCTACAAAGCCGTTCACAACACTGCCCCTGACTACCTCACCAACCTGATCACCAAGTACCACCCTACCCGTACCCTTCGCTCCTCACAGGACCTCCTTCTATCCTGCTCCCTGGTCTCCTCCTCCCATGCACGACTACAGGACTTCTCCAGGTCCTCCCCCATCCTCTGGAACTCACTGCCCCAATCCATCAGACTGTCGCCTTCTCTATTCACATTCAGGCGCTCCCTCAAAACCCATCTCTTCAGGGAAGCCTACCCCACCCTCACCTAACGGCCATCCTCCCTCATTCCTCCCACCACTTCATCCCCCTCAGCCACTTCCTACTGTACCTTTACCCCCTCCCTCCTAGATTGTAAGCTCGTAAGAGTAGGGCCCTCTTACCCCTCGTACGTTGTTTGTTGTTGTTGTACTGTGCCATGTATTGTCCCCCCTATTGTACAGCGCTGAGCAAACCCTTTGGCGCTATATAAACTCGTAGTAATAATAATAATAATAATAATGATGTTGGCTCAACCGATGGATGGTGTTCCCTTGAGCAGCTGGAGACCCCAAAGAAAAACCAAACTGGATGAAAAGCACTATCTCTCCAGCTTCTCAAAGCGGGGGGGGGGGTGAATGCCAGGAAGAGGCCAGGGAGTTCAATGAGTTGATAGCCTATGGATAAATTCTTGGTGGTGCAGGCCTCCTCAGACTGGGAAATTATCAAAACTGGAAAGGAAGCACACAGGTGGTCAAACACCTAGCGCATTATCCATAGTTTATTATATATAAGTTTTATTAAAAGGGACAAAAAACATACTCACAAAATGAAGAGACTGTAAAAGCCTAAACGCCACAATGGTGGCCTACAACGATGGCAGAGTGTCCGACTGGTGTTTTTTTTTTTATTATTATTACATTTTATTAATGTGTAATCATGTTTTCATTATTTTATCATTGCATGGGGTCATCAATGTATATATTTATTTACCTATCAAGTTATTTATTTTTCGCATTCATTCTTATCGTCTCCTCCCACTCTGGCCTGGAAGGGAGGGGTTTTTGCTTTAGGCAGTTATTGTTATTATTATTATACAGTATTTATAAAGTGCCAATAGTTCGCTCAGCGCTGTACATTACAAAGGGGGACAGAACATGTGACAGAACAATACCAATACAATGCAAAACATGAGGGGATTGAGGGCCCTGCTCTTTTGAGCTTACAATCTAGGAATGCACTTGTTGTGTATATATATATATATATATATATATTAGGGCAACTTCACTTGTCGACTTCAGCTCTGAGGAAAGGGACACGTCCCCGAAACGTGTCAGCAGGCCGACCGTATCACCAGTCCGACACTCTGCCATCATTGTAGGCCATCATTGTGGCATTTAGGCTTTTACATTCTCTTCATTTTGTGAGGATGTTTTTTTGCCTTTTTCTTTTATAATAAACCTTGGATAATGCGCTAGGTGTTTGTACCACCTGTGTGCTTCCTTTGCAGTTTTGATAATTTCCCAGAATCTATCCTAAGCTGTGTGCAGTGTAGGAAGGAGCAGCTCTGCTGAGAGTCCTACCAGCAGTGCCCCTATCCTCTGCCCTGCTGACTCCATGCTCCGCCCTAGTGACCCCTGACATATAACCTGATGACCCCATTCTCTGTCCTGCTGACCCCATTTTCTGTCTTGTTGACCCCATCCTATGCCCTGATGACTCCATCGCTTGCCCTACTGACCCCATGCTCTGCCCTACTTACCTCTGTCATATGCCCTGCTGACCCCAACCTTTGCCCTAAAACCTGCCCTACTGCCATTGTCCTATATCATTCTACCCCACTCTCTGCCCTACTGACCCCATCCTTTACCCTGCTGTCCCTGTCCTCTGCCCGATTGACCCATCCTATGCCTTGCTGACCTCGTCCTATGCCCTGCTAACCCATCTTCCACTCTTCTGACCACTGTCCTATGTTCTGCTGACCCCATTTTCTGCCCTGCTAACCCGTCTTCCACCCAGATCCCCCCTGTCCTCTGCTCTACTGACCCCTGTACTCTGCCCTGGTAACCCCTGTTGACTGCCCTGCTGACCCATGTTCTCCACCCTTTTTTGTACCCTGATGACTTCCCTTCCTCTGCCCCCCTGATAATCTGTACTGCACCCTCATTTCAAACAGGCTAGATCTGGTCCTGGTGTTGAGTCAGACGCCCCGAGCTGCCTGCTAACTAATAATTTGCAGGTACAGGAATTTGGACTGATTTGAAATGTGATGATGCAGAAATTGGGGCTAATATGAGGTCAGAAGGTGCATAAATTGGGGTGATCTGAGGTGTGAAGGTGCAGGATTTTGAGCTGATTTTAGGTGTGAAGGTACAGAAATTGGGCTGATCTGAGGTGTGAAGGTACAGAAAGTGGGGCTGATCTGAGGACACAGCTGGTTATCCTGTTCTATGTGTGCCCCTGTGGCTGCATCACCCAGTCCACAGGTTGTAGCATTGTAACTGTGCAGAGCAGGGTGGAGGCAGTGCTTCAATCATCTACTTGGATATGTCAGTGACTGATGGAGTACATTCACTATAGATTCCGTATAGATTCCATAAAAAGAAAAATCTCACCATAATTAGTGGTCAGTGACACTTTAACCCCTCTTATCTTGGTGTAACCTACATAGGGTGATAGGGCAAGCCCTTTCCCCCAGTGGCTCACTCTTTGCTCAGCCCCACTATCCAGCCCTTTCCTGCCCTGCTCAACCATGAATGTGCACACAAGGTGGGGGCAGCCAGACCACATTCTGAGCTGCAAGGTGAAAGTGGGGGGCTTGTATGTGAATCTAGAAGTCAGAGGGCCTGCCCACCCCAGGCTAGGCCCAGGCTGAGCCCTCTAAGGTTCCTCTTTTATATACAAGCCCGCTGCTTTCACTTGGCAGCTCAGAGCGTGGCCCACTTGCCTCCACTTGTGTGCAAATGCATTTAACAGCAACTTTGAGTATGTGGGTAGTGATCATAAGGTACAGTGGCCAGTCACAGCAGACCTGTACCATGCGATAGCATGTAATAAGCAACCATGGTGAAAAAAAAAATGCTGATCAACTCCCCAGAGCAGTACAGTGTCACTTGGTATTTACTTAATAATGCAGCGCTAACATGTTAAGCATAAAAATGTAAACAAAAAAGCCCACCAATAGTGGATTTGGAAGGGTGTAAATCCACACAAAATTATCAAACTGCATGCAAATCATCAATTGGTCCGCTTTGTGTACAGCACTTCTCCTGATTCCAATCTGAAGTAAACCAAATCTCTCTCAGGGCAAACACCACAGAAGAGAACAAAGCCAGTACAGCGTCACTGATTTGGGTTATTTTTACCAAAGAAATGTAGCAGAATACATTTTACCCTAAATTTATACAAAAAGATTATTTATTTTCAAAATTTTATAACAGAAACAAAGAAAAACATTTTTTTTCAAAATGTTATGTCTTTTTTCATTTATATAGCAAAAAAATAAAAAAACGCAGTGGTGAATAAATACCACCAAAAGAAAGCTCTGTCTGTCTAACAAAATTAGCCTGGGCAGGAAAGGGGTGAAAGTGTCTGGTATTGAAGTAATTAGCAACCAGTGAATAGCTGCTTGTTAAGGATCAGCACCTGCAGTGTCCTTAACCAGTGATTCCTCACTGACAGCAGAACGTAAAAGAAAAGATCTGAGAGCAAATATTTTTTAAAAAGGCGTGCGGTTCTCCTCACAGTCCAAACAAGGCCCTTCGGGTCTGGAATGAATTTTGGTGGGTACCTCATGCCAAAAAAAAAAAAAAAAAAGTGTGAGGTCCCTCCCCAAAATCTATACCAGACCCGAGCATGCAGCCTGGCAGTGTAAGGAAGGGCATGCCAATAGACAAGATGGCTCTTCTGGACGGACTTCTGTGCACAGGCTAATACATGTTCCCTCTTGTGCTCACAGAAATTGTACGCATTCGAATATGCGCGCACGCACATTGGAGCTCGTACCCAGACCCAGACCATACCTAGACCACGTTCTGTCTGTGCCCTGTACCTGATCTGTAATGCCTGTATATGACTCTGCTACTTATTTTACTCAGTAATATTGATATAAGCACATGGTTGTGTGAAATACAGCTGCTGTAATGTGGGGAACTGGTTTTATCGCAGGTGTTCATGGTTAGAGGTGACTCTGCTACTTGCCTGCTGCCACTGGTACTTGCCTACCACTCTTCTGTTCCTGCCAATCTACATTCTGCTACAGCCACTGTGCCACTGTCTCATCTGCCTGCTGTCACCAGTACCAGTCTGCTGCCCAGCTGGCTGCCTTACTGAAGACCCCTGATGACTGCCCAGTGTGGACACCGGCTCTGCTGCTAGCAAGACTTATAGGCGCATGTGCCACTCTGCACTCCTGGGCCTTCTGTCTACTCTACCAGGAGCCTTAAATCAGAGGTGTCAGAGAGGCCTTCATCATATCAGGCTCTGCTACCATGTACCTGATAGGTAGGCTCCTGAACTACACCAGGCCACATGTCCTCAACATGTGCGAGCACTTTTCCCCCTTATCCTGCCCCCCTCCCCAATGTTACTGAGTAAGGGGTACATATTACCCTTACTAATTCACCAAAAAAATGAATACAATGTACCCTAGAAATAAACACACTGAAACCTTTATTTTAAATAAATTGAAAATGTCCCCAGATGTACATCCATCATCAATCACAATGGACGCATCCCACAAAAAAAGTCGCTTTGCTCCCACCTTCACCCACTGCTAAAATAAATAAGGGACAGGGTTATCCAGTGACATCATTGACCGTACATGAACACATCCATATTTGGTCAATGAAATCATAAGAGCATTGCGGTCGCCGAATTATGTCATAGGGTAACCCCACCCCTTATGACATCATTGACCATACATAGCAATGGCCATGTATGGTTAATGATGTCACTGGGTGACCCCACTCCTTCATTTATTGTAGTGGTGGGGGAAAGAGGTGTGTCAGTTGGAGGGAGCCAAGCGACGGAACGATCGTATGAACTAACAGCGTTCATCGTGATTGACGGTGGATGTACACCGGGAGACATTTTTAATTTTTTTTTTAAAAAAAGGACTTGTCAAAAACTATGTGTTTTCATTTACACTTGTAATTTTTTTGGTGAATGAGTAGGAGAACTACGTACCCCATACTCATTCACATGGGGGGAATCTAGGGGCTCTTAGATTCCGATAAGTCACCCCCCGCACTCTCACAACCACCAGGCCAGAGCTAGGGTTGTGGGGAAGAGGCCCTTGCCCTGATCATCACAGCACTGAGTCCAAAGGAGCAAGATATCCCCAGCTTGTACTAGATATCTATCAATGTAACCATCTTCACAGCAATGATGTTAGGTCAGTGTAGTTTTGTGTGCCTCTCCTGCTGGATGGGTCTCTTTAGCCAGCTGGCTGTGGAAAATGAGGGGACCTATTGAACTTTGTTATTTACTATTCAGCCTATCCTTTTGCATAGTTTATAATATATATTATATGATCTACCCACCAACACCTGAAGAACAGCAAAATTAAAACACATTGGATGTTTACCAGTATTGAGGATTTACTGTATAAAGCTACATATTCTGATGATATAATTGCTTTCCTCAGTTGGGTATATATTGGTATTTATGTGGAACGTAGCATCATTTTTTATGTAGCAGCCATTATACCTTTTTATGTGTTTTAATCAGTATAAATAAAGAGAAATTATTTTATGACAACATTGTAACATACTGTATCCTGCCTAAACAGTCCCACAGTAATTTAATTGTTTTTTTGTTAGGGATGTTGGCACTGACCTGTGTGAATTTCACTATTTATCATTTTCTTTTCAGGACGATAGTCTCAGTACTTGAGCCTTCAAAAACAAGTTGACAACAGGAGCTCTCATATTGCCAACAGTTTAGCTTTTAGGCTAGATTTATACCAATGTCTTACAGAAGTGCACGTTATAGAAATTTGCGTGTTCATTGCAGCACACCACAATGTATGATAATGCATTGTGATGCACTGTGTTGCTAAAAAATAGTGCATACACCTTTTTTCTGCATTAGAAAACTAACTCATATGAATGGGCCACCTTAATACAACACAATAGGTTATCACTGCAAAAATTAAAAATATATACTATTTGTAATAAATACTCCTAAAAAAATATCATGTCTTAACAACTTAAAAGGTTCATTTAGCTGCAATATACAATGCATTTACCTATGACAGCAATATTAACACAAAACTGATAACAGATTTATCAATTGTTACAAAGAAAAAAAAAACAGCAACACTGACTTACAGCTTCCTAAAAAAAAAACATAAAACAGACACAGGGATCCATTTTAGACTTACCAAGGCCAATGCACACAATGTTGCTTCCCACTAACAGATCCTAGGTGGTATACAGGTTGCTGTGAAGTGAAGGTACAAAAGCTAATGTTACCAAGAACCTTTCCCATGTGTCTTTTTCTATACAGAAAGAAATATGTCAAAAGAAGCTCCCAGGTGATTTTCACCTGCTATGGATACTGAACATCCGAGAGTCAGAATCTCCAGAGCCCACTGCGGGAAACGCACGGTTACCAAGGAGGACAGCAGAGTCTCTCAGCCATTTTAGAAACATGCAAGTTTACTACTGTGAGTTGAACATATGATATAAGGCAAGGTTGTAGAAGTGTGTGTGTCATATATATATATATATATATATATATATATATATATATATATATATATAGGATTTTCAGCCCCACGGTATTCCAGTGGGTCATGCAAATCTGAACTGCGGTTAAAGTATTTGTAAACCCTCACCTTGTAAAACAACCCACTCAGTCTAAAATATTAATGAAAAACAATATATTTGTTTGTGTGTATATATATATATAGATATAGATATATATACATACATATACATACACACACTCATATATAAATACCTTTTTTTCCTTTTTTATAAGTGATAAAATACCCTGTGTTCTCAGCTGTATAAGAGCTGGGGTGGGGGAAGAAACAGCAGTACACTAATCTTCCCAGTGAAAGACTGTGCAGGGGGTGGAGGGGTCAGGTCAAGTCTGATAATCTGATCATTGGAAGAGAGCACATGAAATTCCCAACATAACTGACCACTGTGTGCTCTCGTGCCTTATGTGATTAGTTTTTAGTAGGAAAGCAGGACTGACAGGAACAAAAGGAATTTCACACAAAGGAAGCAATACAAAGAGAACAGGATATTTATCATACACGTTACAGGAGGCACATATCAGGAATATGAACTGTTGGGTTTACATGATCTTTAAGAGCTTTCCAGCCCACTTTTACTAAAACAACTAAATTAAAGCTTCACAAACACAGTTGCCCACACGGGGGTATCAGCTTCACCCAGTAAAACAGCTGAAGGTGCTAAGGCACCTGGCTCATGCTTCAGCAGCACAATTGCTCTCATCTCTGGTCTCGCAGACCTCAGGCTCCTCAGGATCAATCTGACGCTCATAGTGTATGAACCTAGCCTGGATTTCTATGAAATTTGATCACACTGATTGTTTATTTAAAGTGGATCCTAACTATGGCATGAAGACCAGTTTAAGAAATCACCACTTCGGAAGTAGGTCAGCTAGGAGCACTTAAAGTGTTACTAAACCCAGGACCCTGCATTCACTAGATCTGGTCTCCCACAGTACACAGAACATGGAAATGCAATTATTTTAGTAAATATAAACTGCTAAATACCTTTTCTCATCAGCAGTTAGAACAGTCTTGTGACTTCTATCAGTTTCCAGCAGAGCAGAGCACCAGTTACAACTTGTAGGATTTTTCATTCTCCTGTATCAGGATGCAGGACCTCTGACCTCTGTCTTGAGAGTGCTGATTGGCCCTGTGCTGATCATATGCACTCTCCCAAGAAAAAAAAAACTCTCTAGCAATACACACCAAACTGAACATGTTCAGCTTGTCCCTAGCCTCTGTTCTATCAGGAGATTTTTGGGAGACATTAGAAGGGGAGGATCAGAAAAGAGAGGATCAAACATTCTTTTTATATAATGTGGAGGATCCCTGTGACACAGCGGATCACCAATTGCAGTAAAGAGCCGATGACACAGGCTCTATCATGTGATCAGCTGTGTCCAATCACAGCTGATTGCATGTAAATAGGAAATGTCGGTTATCTGCAGTTCTCTCCTCACGCTGACAGCACATGGCGAGAGGAGAGCGGGTAAGTGGCATTCCTCAGAAGGACATCTACACTGATCATCAGTGTCCTGATTATGAGTGTAGCCCCATCAGTGCTGCCTTTCAGTGCCCATCAATGCCACATGGCACTGAAAGGCAGCTCTGATGGACACTGCTATCAGTTCCAGTCAGTGTCGCCTATCAGTGCCCATCAGTGCTATAGATGGTTGCTTCCTTTCAATGCCCACCAGTGCTGCCTATCAGTGCCCATCACTGCAGCCTCATTAGTGCACATCAGTAAAGGAAAACAATTACTTATTTACAAAATTTTATAACAGAAAGAAACAAAACTTTTTTTTTTTCATTTTCAGTCTTTTTTAGTTTGTTTAGCTTAAACTAAAAAACCCATAAGTGATTAACCTCCCTAGCGGTCTGATTATGTCACTATTTCTGTGCTCAAAGCAGTAAATTGTTTTGCATGGAAATATGTTGTTTTTTTATTGTAGGCCTGTAATTCTTAGGAATAACTCACTGAAATCTGTCTGAACAAGAGTCTAGTAAACATCCCGGGTATGATAAAACTTGAAACACAAAATCATAAATTATAATAATCATAAAAAATAATAATATATTAAATTTAATTCAATAATATAATTAGAGATGAGCGAAGAAATGAAAAATTCGATTCGACTGATTCGGCGAATTCGTGTACAATATTCGATTCGAGTCGAATAAATTCGCTGTGAATTTAACTTAAAAAAGGGTGTTTCTAGGCTTCAGAGAGACTTAATATTAGTGCAGAACACTGTACCTTTAATTTAAATGCCCTTGGAGTCTGCTGGGAAAGAGAAATAATACTGTCACTCAGTATGACATGCAGATGAGTGCCGTCGATCTTAGAATCACCGCACACTTCACTCATTTGGCCAGTCACGGGGCCAAAACCAGTGTTTGGAGCCACAGTGTGGCGGTGGAGGCAGCAGCAATGGGAGGCCATACAGCAACCTATGACAAAATGGAAACCAGCAGGAGTGTGAGGAGACCTGAAAGTGGCACATGGCAGAGTGGGAGCAATGGGAGGCGGTACAGGGACCCAGGTCACACTGTGGGCCCAGCAGCAGCGTGACCAGGCGGTACGGGGGCCCATGGCAGATTTGGGGCCTGGCAGCACCTATGGGAGGCCTGTAATCTGCCAGCACCCTATGACAAAATGGAACCCTGGGCTGGGGCAGGCAGAACCGCCGTATCTTTATCACGGTTTTCCCAGGCCACCGAATGGCGACGCTGCATATGCTGACGCAACGCTGTAGTCCCAACATGGGCCCCCTGGCCACGCTTGACTTTCTGGCCACATAGTCGACATACGGCTACGTTTACTTCCTCGGGCGGCTTGACGAAAAATTGCCACACCGCAGAGTAGGAAACTTTGCCTCCGCTACTCCTCACTGGCTGACTGCTACTTCCTCCGTGCACACCGGCACCACTACTGGCCGTGGTGGTAGGCTGCAGTGGAGCTGGTGCTCTACTCCGTGGCCGTTTGCCTCCACTGACACTGCTGCGACCCTGCTGCCTCCTGGCAGCAGCAATGGGAGGCCGTACAGGGACCCATGAGAGACTCTGGACTTGGCAGCAGCATGAGGAGGCGGTATATAGGGGCCCATGGCAGATTAGGGGCCTGGCAGCAGCTATGGGAGGCCCGTAATCTGCCAGCACCCTATGTCAAAAAATTCAACACACCAGCAGTGTGAAGAGACCTGAATGTGGCACATGGCAGAGTGTGGCGATGGAAACAGCAGCAATGGGAGGCCGTACAGGGACCCATGAGAGACTCTGGACTTGGCAGCAGCATGAGGAGGCGGTATATAGGGGCCCATGGCAGATTAGGGGCCTGGCAGCAGCTATGGGAGGCCCGTAATCTGCCAGCACCCTATGTCAAAAAATTCAACACAACAGCAGTGTGTGAGGAGACCTGAAAGTGGCACATGGCAGAGTGTGGCGATGGAGACAGCAGCAATGGGAGGCCGTACAGGGACCCATGAGAGACTTTGGACTTGGCAGCAGCATGAGGAGGCGGTATATAGGGGCCCATGGCAGTTTAGGGGCCTGGCAGCAGCTATGGGAGGCCCGTAATCTGCCAGCACCCTATGTCAAAAAATTCAACACACCAGCAGTGTGAAGAGACCTGAATGTGGCACATGGCAGAGTGTGGCGATGGAAACAGCAGCAATGGGAGGCCGTACAGGGACCCATGAGAGACTCTGGACTTGGCAGCAGCATGAGGAGGCGGTATATAGGGGCCCATGGCAGATTAGGGGCCTGGCAGCAGCTATGGGAGGCCCGTAATCTGCCAGCACCCTATGTCAAAAAATTCAACACACCAGCAGTGTGTGAGGAGACCTGAAAGTGGCACATGGCAGAGTGTGGCGATGGAGACAGCAGCAATGGGAGGCCGTACAGGGACCCATGAGAGACTCTGGACTTGGCAGCAGCATGAGGAGGCGGTATATAGGGGCCCATGGCAGATTAGGGGCCTGGCAGCAGCTATGGGAGGCCCGTAATCTGCCAGCACCCTATGTCAAAAAATTCAACACAACAGCAGTGTGTGAGGAGACCTGAAAGTGGCACATGGCAGAGTGTGGCGATGGAGACAGCAGCAATGGGAGGCCGTACAGGGACCCATGAGAGACTCTGGACTTGGCAGCAGCATGAGGAGGCGGTATATAGGGGCCCATGGCAGATTAGAGGCCTGGCAGCAGCTATGGGAGGCCCGTAATCTGCCAGCACCCTATGTCAAAAAATTGAAAACACAAGCAGTGTGAAGAGACCTGAATGTGGCACATGGCAGAGTGTGGCGATGGAGACAGCAGCAATGGGAGGCTGTACAGGGACCCATGAGAGACTCTGGACTTGGCAGCAGCATGAGGAGGCGGTATATAGGGGCCCATGGCAGATTAGGGGCCTGGCAGCAGCTATGGGAGGCCCGTAATCTGCCAGCACCCTATGTCAAAAAATTCAACACAACAGCAGTGTGTGAGGAGACCTGAAAGTGGCACATGGCAGAGTGTGGCGATGGAGACAGCAGCAATGGGAGGCCGTACAGGGACCCATGAGAGACTCTGGACTTGGCAGCAGCATGAGGAGGCGGTATATAGGGGCCCATGGCAGATTAGGGGCCTGGCAGCAGCTATGGGAGGCCCGTAATCTGCCAGCACCCTATGTCAAAAAATTGAAAACACAAGCAGTGTGAAGAGACCTGAATGTGGCACATGGCAGAGTGTGGCGATGGAGACAGCAGCAATGGGAGGCCGTACAGGGACCCATGAGAGACTCTGGACTTGGCAGCAGCATGAGGAGGCGGTATATAGGGGCCCATGGCAGATTAGGGGCCTGGCAGCAGCTATGGGAGGCCCGTAATCTGCCAGCACCCTATGTCAAAAAATTCAACACACCAGCAGTGTGTGAGGAGACCTGAAAGTGGCACATGGCAGAGTGTGGCGATGGAGACAGCAGCAATGGGAGGCCGTACAGGGACCCATGAGAGACTCTGGACTTGGCAGCAGCATGAGGAGGCGGTATATAGGGGCCCATGGCAGATTAGGGGCCTGGCAGCAGCTATGGGAGGCCCGTAATCTGCCAGCACCCTATGTCAAAAAATTCAACACAACAGCAATGTGTGAGGAGACCTGAAAGTGGCACATGGCAGAGTGTGGCGATGGAGACAGCAGCAATGGGAGGCCGTACTGGGACCCATGAGAGACTCTGGACTTGGCAGCAGCATGAGGAGGCGGTATATAGGGGCCCATGGCAGATTAGGGGCCTGGCAGCAGCTATGGGAGGCCCGTAATCTGCCAGCACCCTATGTCAAAAAATTGAAAACACAAGCAGTGTGAAGAGACCTGAATGTGGCACATGGCAGAGTGTGGCGATGGAGACAGCAGCAATGGGAGGCTGTACAGGGACCCATGAGAGACTCTGGACTTGGCAGCAGCATGAGGAGGCGGTATATAGGGGCCCATGGCAGATTAGGGGCCTGGCAGCAGCTATGGGAGGCCCGTAATCTGCCAGCACCCTATGTCAAAAAATTCAACACAACAGCAGTGTGTGAGGAGACCTGAAAGTGGCACATGGCAGAGTGTGGCGATGGAGACAGCAGCAATGGGAGGCCGTATAGGGACCCATGAGAGACTCTGGACTTGGCAGCAGCATGAGGAGGCGGTATATAGGGGCCCATGGCAGATTAGGGGCCTGGCAGCAGCTATAGGAGGCCCGTAATCTGCCAGCACCCTATGTCAAAAAATTCAACACAACAGCAGTGTGTGAGGAGACCTGAAAGTGGCACATGGCAGAGTGTGGCGATGGAGACAGCAGCAATGGGAGGCCGTACAGGGACCCATGAGAGACTCTGGACTTGGCAGCAGCATGAGGAGGCGGTATATAGGGGCCCATGGCAGATTAGGGGCCTGGCAGCAGCTATGGGAGGCCCGTAATCTGCCAGCACCCTATGTCAAAAAATTGAAAACACAAGCAGTGTGAAGAGACCTGAATGTGGCACATGGCAGAGTGTGGCGATGGAGACAGCAGCAATGGGAGGCTGTACAGGGACCCATGAGAGACTCTGGACTTGGCAGCAGCATGAGGAGGCGGTATATAGGGGCCCATGGCAGATTAGGGGCCTGGCAGCAGCTATGGGAGGCCCGTAATCTGCCAGCACCCTATGTCAAAAAATTCAACACAACAGCAGTGTGTGAGGAGACCTGAAAGTGGCACATGGCAGAGTGTGGCGATGGAGACAGCAGCAATGGGAGGCCGTATAGGGACCCATGAGAGACTCTGGACTTGGCAGCAGCATGAGGAGGCGGTATATAGGGGCCCATGGCAGATTAGGGGCCTGGCAGCAGCTATAGGAGGCCCGTAATCTGCCAGCACCCTATGTCAAAAAATTCAACACACCAGCAGTGTGTGAGGAGACCTGAAAGTGGCACATGGCAGAGTGTGGCGATGGAGACAGCAGCAATGGGAGGCCGTACAGGGACCCATGAGAGACTCTGGAACTGGCAGCAGCATGAGGAGGCGGTATATAGGGGCCCATGGCAGATTAGGGGCCTGGCAGCAGCTATAGGGGGCCCGTAATCTGCCAGCACCCTATGTCAAAAAATTCTACACACCAGCAGTGTGTGAGGAGACCTGAAAGTGGCACATGGCAGAGTGTGGCGATGGAGACAGCAGCAATGGGAGGCCGTACAGGGACCCATGAGAGACTCTGGACTTGGCAGCAGCATGAGGAGGCGGTATATAGGGGCCCATGGCAGATTAGGGGCCTGGCAGCAGCTATGGGAGGCCTGTAATCTGCCAGCACCCTATGTCAAAAAATTGAAAACACAAGCAGTGTGAAGAGACCTGAATGTGGCACATGGCAGAGTGTGGCGATGGAGACAGCAGCAATGGGAGGCTGTACAGGGACCCATGAGAGACTCTGGACTTGGCAGCAGCATGAGGAGGCGGTATATAGGGGCCTATGGCAGATTAGGGGCCTGGCAGCAGCTATAGGAGGCCCGTAATCTGCCAGCACCCTATGTCAAAAAATTCTACACACCAGCAGTGTGAAGAGACCTGAATGTGGCACATGGCAGAGTGTGGCGATGGAAACAGCAGCAATGGGAGGCCGTACAGGGACCCATGAGAGACTCTGGACCTAGCAGCAGCATGAGGAGGCGGTATATAGGGGCCTATGGCAGATTAGGGGCCTGGCAGCAGCTATAGGAGGCCCGTAATCTGCCAGCACCCTATGTCAAAAAATTCAACACACCAGCAGGGTGTGAGGAGACCTGAAAGTGGCACATGTTTGAGGCATGATTCATGGCGGATTTAGTCAGTTGTGTCAGGAACTGGTGGTTTGAAATCCAGACTAATCCACGCCTGATTCATTTTCACAAACGTGAGTCTCTCCACACTTTGGGTGGACAGTCGTGTCCTCCGCGGAGTTGCAATACCTCCTGCCGCACTAAACACGCGCTCCGATGCCACGCTACTGGCCGGGCATGACAGCCTTTCAAGGGCAAATTCAGCTAGTTGGGGCCAAAGGTCAAGTTTCGTTGCCCAGTAGTCAAGGGGATTGTCTACCTCGGTTGGCAGGGTGCTGTCCAAGTAGGCCCAAGCCTGTTGTTTGAGCTCCTGCTCCAGGTCCACCTGATGCTGCTGCTGCTGCTGCGGCTGGTTAGTAGTTTCCTCACTGCGCTGGTGAAGAAAGCTACTCATCATCGACTGCAGACTGAGGCAGCCGCTGCTGGTGGAGCTGCCACTGCTCCTACCAGCCCACCCCTCCCCTGCTGCCATGCCAGCGGAACGCGAGCGCACAGGGCCCACAGTGTCTGAGGATGGACGTTGGCGCACAAAGGCAGAGACCAACTGACTACATAGGTGGTTTTTATAGTACGTAATTTTGGCCTCCCTCTCAGCAGGTGTGAAAAAGGCCACCATTTTGGACCGGTAGCGAGGGTCCAACAAGGTGGACAGCCAAAAGTCATCCCTCTGTCTGATGGTTATTATTCGGCTGTCGCTACGCAAGCAAGCGAGCATGCTATGGGCCATTTGTGCCAAGGAATGCGAGGGACTCCCTGCCTCCATCTCCACAGCATACTGCCACGGTGCGTCTGGGTCCTCTGTCTCCTCCTCCTCTACCAGATGCTCCTGCTCCTCCACTCCTGTCCGCTGAGTGGAAAAACCACCCATTTCACTCAATAATTCCTGAGCACCAATGTCCTCCTCTACCTCCTCCTCTTCTTCCTGTCCTGCCCCCACAGGGGTCATGTGGCGTTGAGATCTGTGCGCCACGTCTACCGCACCCTGACCAGCCATTGTTAACAGCATTTGTTCCAGGACGTGCAACAGAGGAATGACGTCGTTCATCCCATAGTCCTGCCGACTCACGAATAGCGTGGCCTCCTCAAAGGGCCTGAGCAAGCGGCAGGTGTCACGCATGAGCTGCCAATGGCTGACATCTAAGTTACACAGGGAGTACCTTTATCCGCTTTTAACATCAGGAAATCTGTGATGGCCTTTCGTTGTTCGTAAAGGCGGTCTAACATATGTAGGGTTGAATTCCACCTTGTTGCAACATCACAGCATGAGGAGTCGGTACGGGGGCCCATGGCAGATTACGTGCCTGGCAGCAGCAATGGGAGGCCCGTAATCTGGCAGCA
This sequence comes from Staurois parvus, assembly GCF_062004578.1. Classification (NCBI taxonomy): domain Eukaryota; kingdom Metazoa; phylum Chordata; class Amphibia; order Anura; family Ranidae; genus Staurois; species Staurois parvus. Next base: position 723,536 of record NW_028318261.1, on the reverse strand, counting down.
CCCTATGTCAAAAAATTGAACACACCAGCAGTGTGAGGAGACCTGAAAGTGGCACATGGCAGAGTGTGGCGATGGAGACAGCAGTAATGGGAGGCCATACAGGGACCCATGAGAGACTCTGGAACTGGCAGCAGCATGAGGAGGCGGTATATAGGGGCCCATGGCAGATTAGGGGCCTGGCAGCAGCTATGGGAGGCCCGTAATCTGCCAGCACCCTATGTCAAAAAATTGAACACAACAGCAGTGTGTGAGGAGACCTGAAAGTGGCACATGGCAGAGTGTGGCGATGGAGACAGCAGCAATGGGAGGCCGTACAGGGACCCATGAGAGACTCTGGAACTGGCAGAAGCATGAGGAGGCGGTATATAGGGGCCCATGGCAGATTAGGGGCCTGGCAGCAGCTATGGGAGGCCCGTAATCTGCCAGCACCCTATGTCAAAAAATTCAACACAACAGCAGTGTGTGAGGAGACCTGAAAGTGGCACATGGCAGAGTGTGGCGATGGAGACAGCAGCAATGGGAGGCCGTACAGGGACCCATGAGAGACTCTGGACTTGGCAGCAGCATGAGGAGGCGGTATATAGGGGCCCATGGCAGATTAGGGGCCTGGCAGCAGCTATGGGAGGCCCGTAATCTGCCAGCACCCTATGTCAAAAAATTCAACACAACAGCAGTGTGTGAGGAGACCTGAAAGTGGCACATGGCAGAGTGTGGCGATGGAGACAGCAGCAATGGGAGGCTGTACAGGGACCCATGAGAGACTCTGGACTTGGCAGCAGCATGAGGAGGCGGTATATAGGGGCCCATGGCAGATTAGGGGCCTGGCAGCAGCTATGGGAGGCCCGTAATCTGCCAGCACCCTATGTCAAAAAATTCAACACAACAGCAGTGTGTGAGGAGACCTGAAAGTGGCACATGGCAGAGTGTGGCGATGGAGACAGCAGTAATGGGAGGCCATACAGGGACCCATGAGAGACTCTGGAACTGGCAGCAGCATGAGGAGGCGGTATATAGGGGCCCATGGCAGATTAGGGGCCTGGCAGCAGCTATGGGAGGCCCGTAATCTGCCAGCACCCTATGTCAAAAAATTGAACACAACAGCAGTGTGTGAGGAGACCTGAAAGTGGCACATGGCAGAGTGTGGCGATGGAGACAGCAGCAATGGGAGGCCGTACAGGGACCCATGAGAGACTCTGGAACTGGCAGAAGCATGAGGAGGCGGTATATAGGGGCCCATGGCAGATTAGGGGCCTGGCAGCAGCTATGGGAGGCCCGTAATCTGCCAGCACCCTATGTCAAAAAATTCAACACAACAGCAGTGTGTGAGGAGACCTGAAAGTGGCACATGGCAGAGTGTGGCGATGGAGACAGCAGCAATGGGAGGCCGTACAGGGACCCATGAGAGACTCTGGACTTGGCAGCAGCATGAGGAGGCGGTATATAGGGGCCCATGGCAGATTAGGGGCCTGGCAGCAGCTATGGGAGGCCCGTAATCTGCCAGCACCCTATGTCAAAAAATTCAACACAACAGCAGTGTGTGAGGAGACCTGAAAGTGGCACATGGCAGAGTGTGGCGATGGAGACAGCAGCAATGGGAGGCTGTACAGGGACCCATGAGAGACTCTGGACTTGGCAGCAGCATGAGGAGGCGGTATATAGGGGCCCATGGCAGATTAGGGGCCTGGCAGCAGCTATGGGAGGCCCGTAATCTGCCAGCACCCTATGTCACTCTCCTCGCCAGTACTTCTTCGCCTGGCTGCTGAAAAGGCCGATGTCTCCCCCCGTTCCTGACCGCCCTCTGTTAGCTCTTCCTCACTGTACAGTGGAGCTGAGCCCACAGCATGCGATACTTCGCTTGGTGAGGGAACAGCAAAGGACAGGGGCAGGTAGAGGACATGTGATTTCAGTGGGCTTGCTCCCGGGCCATGCCAACTAACGGTTGTGTCTGACGTACCCACCGACCGTTGGCTGTAGGTGTCAGAGGTGACCTGGGAAGAGGAAGACGACCGAGCCAACCAATCAATGACGGCAGGGTTGTCGGTGGAGACACGACCGCTGGATGACACCGGGAGCACTGGCCTCTGGCTGCGAATAGTGCTGCCTCGACCCCTTCCTCTGCTGCCACGTCTGCTCACTCCTAAAAAATTGCCTCCTCTGCCACTCCTCTGCATGTTGTCTGACATACTCTTTAATTCAACGATTATGTGTCCCTGAGTAACAATTCTCTGGCACTCAGTAACAATTCTGTCTGTCCCTGAGTAAAAATTCTGTGGCCCTAATTAAAGTTTCTGTGGCCCTGAGTAACAATTCTCTGGCACTCCGTAACAATTCTGTCTGTCCCTGAGTAAAAATTCTGTGGCCCTAAGTAACAGTTCTGTGGCCCTCAGTAACAGTTCTGTGTCTGTGCGAGTAACAATTCTGTGTCTGTGCGAGTAACAATTCTGTGGCCCTAAGTAAAAGTTCTGTGGCCTTCAGTAACAATTCTGTGTCTGTGCGAGTAACAATTCTGTGGCCCTAAGTAAAGTTTCTGTGGCCCTGAGTAACAATTCTCTGGCACTCCGTAACAATTCTGTCTGTCCCTGAGTATGAATTCTGTGGCCCTAACTAGCGTTTCTTTGTCCCTAAGTAACAGTTCTGTGGCCCTGAGTAACAATTCTGTGTCTGTGCGAGTAACAATTCTGTGGCCCTAAGTAACAGTTCTGTGGCCCTCAGTAACAGTTCTGTGTCTGTGCGAGTAACAATTCTGTGTCTGTGCGAGTAACAATTCTGTGGCCCTAAGTAACAGTTCTGTGGCCTTCAGTAACAATTCTGTGTCTGTGCGAGTAACAATTCTGTGTCTGTGCGAGTAACAATTCTGTGGCCCTAAGTAAAGTTTCTGTGGCCCTAAGTAACAATTCTCTGGCACTCAGTAACAATTCTGTCTGTCCCTGAGTAACAATTCTCTGGCACTCAGTAACAATTCTGTCTGTCCCTGAGTAAAAATTCTGTGGCCCTAAGTAAAGTTTCTGTGGCCCTGAGTAACAATTCTCTGGCACTCCGTAACAATTCTGTCTGTCCCTGAGTAACAATTCTCTGGCACTCAGTAACAATTCTGTCTGTCCCTGAGTAAAAATTCTGTGGCCCTAATTAAAGTTTCTGTGGCCCTAAGTAACAATTCTCTGGCACTCAGTAACAATTCTGTCTGTCCCTGAGTAACAATTCTCTGGCACTCCGTAACAATTCTGTCTGTCCCTGAGTAACAATTCTCTGGCACTCAGTAACAATTCTGTCTGTCCCTGAGTAAAAATTCTGTGGCCCTAAGTAAAGTTTCTGTGGCCCTGAGTAACAATTCTCTGGCACTCAGTAACAATTCTGTCTGTCCCTGAGTAAAAATTCTGTGGCCCTAAGTAAAGTTTCTGTGGCCCTGAGTAACAATTCTCTGGCACTCCGTAACAATTCTGTCTGTCCCTGAGTATGAATTCTGTGGCCCTAACTAGCGTTTCTTTGTCCCTAAGTAACAGTTCTGTGGCCCTGAGTAACAATTCTGTGTCTGTGCGAGTAACAATTCTGTGGCCCTAAGTAACAGTTCTGTGGCCCTCAGTAACAATTCTGTGTCTGTGCGAGTAACAATTCTGTGGCCCTAAGTAAAGTTTCTGTGGCCCTCAGTAACAGTTCTGTGTCTGTGCGAGTAACAATTCTGTGTCTGTGCGAGTAACAATTCTGTGGCCCTAAGTAAAGTTTCTGTGGCCCTAAGTAACAATTCTCTGGCACTCAGTAACAATTCTGTCTGTCCCTGAGTAAAAATTCTGTGGCCCTAAGTAAAGTTTCTGTGGCCCTGAGTAACAATTCTCTGGCACTCCGTAACAATTCTGTCTGTCCCTGAGTAACAATTCTCTGGCACTCAGTAACAATTCTGTCTGTCCCTGAGTAAAAATTCTGTGGCCCTAAGTAAAGTTTCTGTGGCCCTGAGTAACAATTCTCTGGCACTCAGTAACAATTCTGTCTGTCCCTGAGTATGAATTCTGTGGCCCTAACTAGCGTTTCTTTGTCCCTAAGTAACAGTTCTGTGGCCCTGAGTAACAATTCTGTGTCTGTGCGAGTAACAATTCTGTGGCCCTAAGTAACAGTTCTGTGGCCCTCAGTAACAGTTCTGTGTCTGTGCGAGTAACAATTCTGTGTCTGTGCGAGTAACAATTCTGTGGCCCTAAGTAACAGTTCTGTGGCCTTCAGTAACAATTCTGTGTCTGTGCGAGTAACAATTCTGTGGCCCTAAGTAAAGTTTCTGTGGCCCTAAGTAACAATTCTCTGGCACTCAGTAACAATTCTGTCTGTCCCTGAGTAACAATTCTCTGGCACTCAGTAACAATTCTGTCTGTCCCTGAGTAACAATTCTCTGGCACTCAGTAACAATTCTGTCTGTCCCTGAGTAAAAATTCTGTGGCCCTAAGTAAAGTTTCTGGGGCCCTGAGTAACAATTCTCTGGCACTCAGTAACAATTCTGTCTGTCCCTGAGTAACAATTCTCTGGCACTCAGTAACAATTCTGTCTGTCCCTGAGTAAAAATTCTGTGGCCCTAAGTAAAGTTTCTGTGGCCCTAAGTAACAATTCTCTGGCACTCAGTAACAATTCTGTCTGTCCCTGAGTAACAATTCTCTGGCACTCAGTAACAATTCTGTCTGTCCCTGAGTAAAAATTCTGTGGCCCTAAGTAACAATTCTCTGGCACTGAGTAACAATTCTGTCTGTCCCTGAGTATGAATTCTGTGGCCCTAACTAGCGTTTCTTTGTCCCTAAATAATGATTCTGTGGCCCTCATTAACAAGTCTGTGTCCCTGAGTAATAGTTCTCTGTCCCTAAGTAACTTTTCTCTGTCCCCAATTATCGTTTCTGTGGCCCTAACTCTGTCCCTGTCCCTAGTACAGAGCGGTCTGCCTCTGTTCAATAACTGCAGGCAAATGAAGAATTCCAAAATGGCCGCTATTTATAGCTCGACCATTACACAGTGCTGGCTGGCTGCTGATTGGCTGATGCGATCACATGTAGTTGAGGAATGCATTATGGGTCAGCGCGCCTTGTCTGCGCGCCTTCCCAGACATCCCCGCTCCGTCGCCGCACATGTCAGCCGCCATTTTCTGAAAAATTTCGATTCGCGCGTCCGAATTGGGCTATTTTTCGGATTCGGCACGAATCGAAATTTTTCCGATATTCGACTCGAATTCCACTTCGGATACTTCGATTCGCTCATCTCTAAATATAATCAAACCAAAAACACTGAAATTTGAAATATAGCGCCAAGTTTGCACATCGCTGAGCAAAGTCGCAAAATCGTTTTCAGTGTCTGATGACGAATTTCTCCACAAATCATTATCACTCAATTCTGCAAGTAGTTCTAATTTACTATCGTTGTTCTCTAGTCCAAAAAGCGTCCCTTTAGGTCCAAATCGGTTTTAGACGCCATGGACATTTCTCGATTTCCAGATAGAAAGAACAGTAAAAATGCAGGCAGGGCACAGGACAAAGCACTAGGGACAAAATGTATGTAAAATGCTTTGATACAGTAATGTTATACTATGAGATTTTAGTGTATTGAGTGAACATCCCGACGCTCGCAGGGAACGGAACCCAGATGCCGGCATCGGCCGGAGGAGATGGCCGGGGATGCTGCAGGGGACACATCGCAGGAGTGCGGGACTCCCTTAGCAATGCTGCAGCATAATCCTGAGTGTAGCTCGGGATTACCGTTTTTGGTACTGAAAGTTAACCCCGAGCTACTCTCGGGAATACCGCCAGGGGGTTTAAATACCAGCAAAAGAAAGCTGTCTCAAAAAAAAGAATACAAATTTTGTTTTAGGTACAGTGTTGCATGCCCAGTAGGCAAGTGGTTAAACTGTTACTAAATCCACAACAGTAAAATCAGTCTGTATATGCGGTAAAGCATGCGTGTTATACTCACTGTGACAGCTAAGGGGTATTGCTGGAGAGTTGTTTTTTTTTTCTGGGAGAGTGCATGTAATCAGCACAGGGCCAATCAGCACTGTCTAGACAAAGGTCAGTGGTTCTGCATCCTCCTAGAGCAAAAAGAAAATTCCTCCTACAAGCTTTAACCAGTGCTCTGCTGAACACTGATAGAAGTCACAAGACTGCTCTAACTGCTGATGAGAAAGGTATTTAGCAGTTTATATTTACTAAAATAATTGCATTTCCATGTTCTGTGTACTGTGGGAAACCAAATATGGTGAATGCAGGGTCCTGGATTTAGTAACTCTAAGATACTGGCACCTGCACCTGAAGCCGATTGAAGAATATTAAAAGTCAGCAGATAGTTATGTGGGGGGACTCTGGAGCTCCACTTTAATGCATAGAATGCATAAAGGTAAAAAAAACCTGAACTGAACTAGTTTCCATCTGGCCAATAGCAAATTGACAGATGAGTGGGACTTTCGGTGATCTGGGTGGGCATCATATGATGTCCTCCGGGATCACGCCACGGCAAGATCTGCCACCATTGGACACAGCCAATGACAGATCTGTGTATTGGCCCGTTGTCAGTACCATGTGACCAAGCTGAGCAGGTCACATGACAATTGTAAACAATGGATGGTTGCCTTTCGTGCCATCCATTGTACACAATTGTGTTGCTATGGTCACAATGATCACATGTACAGAATGGGCCAATCACAGCCCATCTCTGTCATGTGATTAGCTGTGGCCAATAACAGCTAATCACAACAAAAAAATGTAATTAATCAATTTCATTCATTTAAATACTTGCTTATAGCAATGAAATTCTTTGCTATAAGCAATCAATGTGTAAAAAAATAAAATAACTTCCCCAGAGTAGCACAATGTGACTATGGTAACATTATACTACTCTAGTCACAGCGTGTTATTAAAAAAAAAATATTAAAAGAAATAAGATGTAATTTCAAAAAATAACATTTTACTTTTTTTTTTTTTTGTACTGTCACCAGTCAGTGTCTCTGATCGCCACCACACCAGTTACATGATGATGCTATCCTGCACTGGTAACAGTATGTACAAAAAGAGAAAAAAAAAAATCATGAAAATATGTTTTAATTTCATTTTCCCAAAAAAATTACAACTTAAAAAAAACTTGCCATGCCTCTTAGTACCCTCGACTGTCTACTTTGCAAAAAGGGGTCATTTGGGGGATCTGTACTGTGCTGACATTTTTGGGTCTCAAGAAATTAGATTGGCTATACAGGATTTATCGATTTTCAGATATATGCAATAGTTTGATATATGCGATAGTCCTACAGACTAAATAATAAACACTGATTTGGGGTATTTTCATTTAAACAAAATGTACCAGAATACATTTTGACTTAAAATTTATGAAGAACAATTATTTATTTACAAAATTTTATAGCAGAAACAAAGAAAAACATGTTTTTGTTTTTTTTAAACTTTTCAGGCTTTGTTTATTTAGCAAAATTAAAAAAACCCAGTAGTGATTAAACACCACCAAAAGAAAGCTCTATTTGTGTGAACAAAATGATAATTTAGTTTGGGTACAGCATTGCATGATTGCGCAATCGTCAAAGTGGGAGAGCGCTGAAATCAGAAAAATGGCCTGGGCAGGAAGGGGGTAAAAGTGCCTGGTATTGAAGTGATTAATGTGGACATTAATATGCTGACACTGATCAGCCATAATCTCTTGACCACTAACCAGTAAGTAACATTAATAATCTTGTTACAATGGCACCTGAAAGTTGCTGCGATATTTTAGGCAGCAAGTACACATGTTGTCCCTGAAGTTGATGTGTTGGAAGCAGGAAAAATGAGAATCACAGTTTGTTGTGTAAGACTGGTGAAGGTGCCCATGCAGACTCCTATCCACATCCAAAAGCGCCTGCTTGCAATAGGCACATGAGCATCAGAAATTAACCACAGAACAATGGAGGAAGGTGGCCTGGTCTCTTGAATCATATTTTCTTTTACATAATGTGGATGGCTGGGTGCATGCGCATCATTGACCTGGGAAAGAGACAGCACCAGGATGCAGTATGTGAAGAGGACAAGCCAAGGGAGGCAGTGTGATGATTTGGGCAATGTTCTGCTGGGAAATCTTGGATCCTGCCATTTATTTGGATGTTGCTTGACACATCACCTCCCTAAACATTGTTGCTGACCAAGTACACCCTTACATGGAAACTGTATTCCTGATGTCAGTGGCCTCTCAGCAGAATAATGCACACTGTCACACTAAGAAACACAACGTGTGGCCTCCAAATTCTCCAGATCTCAATCCATCGTGCATCTGTTAGATGTGCTTGAAAAACTCAAAAGTCCAATCCATGAAGGCCCCACCTTGCAACTTACAGCACTTGAAAAGGACTTGCTACTGGCAGTTTGGTGCCAAGATTTTGTGTGGTGAGGGAATTTGTGTCAGGATGGGGAAGGTGTGCTGGGATGAGTTATTGGGGAGGGTAAGCATTCTGATTAGTGCTAGATTTTATTTTTTTTGGGGGGAGGGAATTGTTACTGTACATTACACACTCCTGCCCGCTTTTTATTTTGTACACCTGATCCCTGCCTTATTGTGTCATGTACTCCTAAACCTGCTACCGCCTACAGCAATCCCTAACCCCTGCACAGGCAAGTGTCCTGGTGGATGGACTTGCTCCTGGTGGCTTGTTGGACTGATACATGCAACTGAACCAATTAATAAAAGTAGGCGTGAGCCCTTCACATATACAACACTCCCTCTAACAGCAATAAAGCAAAACCATGAACAAAAACAAAATGGTATATAATAGTTAAAAAGTCCAAATGCTAATAGGAAAGTCCCCACACTATATTCTTGTTGATGTAAAAAAGGTGATCAATTCTTATTATATTCGACAGCGTTCAGCTAATCTATCCAGATGAACTGCACACTCACTAGCAGGGGCAGACTGACCATTTGAGCACTGCCTGAGGTCAATAGGGTGCCCCATGAAATGCCCATGGTACCTTTTATAGTTTTTTTTTGGGTGTGGGCAAGGACACAGGGGCCCCATGATCCCCTATTGCCCGGGGGCCCCATGAGTTGTCAGTTCGCCCCTGTTCACTAGATCCCCTCAGCCACCGATATGGCCAGCAGGCATTCGATAACAGATCCTGTGTATGGCCAAAATTGGATGTTCACTTTTTTATGCAGAATCCCAGAAGAATGATCTCTCAAATACTCACTAGAAAACCATCTCCAATATCAAGCAAATCTCAGAGAGAAGCCCAATAGAAAATGCTCCGTGTAGTATGTTTTATCAAAGTCATGATGTAAACATTACAAACTGTATGCACTCACATGGATCGGGTGACTGAGGGGGCACCAACATAAACAGCTCACTAGAGGGACCCTTGAGATGAGCTTGTCAAAAGTACCCATTGACAGGAAAGTGATCGAATCTGAACGATTTTGGAAGTAGGCTCAGTTAGTTGATACCTGCAGGCGAGACTGGCTACAGCTGTGTTGGGGGAAATAGAAAGGTTAGCAAGTTTGTTACAATCTCTTAAAACCTCCTTGATAAGCCAACCTTAGAAAAAGGACTTCCAGCCTCTCCCCTCTTTTTACAGAAAGGTGTGAGCTTCGCCGTGCTTATACGTTTAGGAAGAACTTAAAGCTTGTTTGCTATGAGGGTGTTTAAAATCGTATGGACATAAAAAGGGGTAGGCAGATCACTTCACATTGTGGTAAACCGTGTGTTACTGCAGCAGTAAAATACCAAGAAGGGTGCCGATGCCATGCAGGATCACACCTATCCACAAGATAAATACTTCACAGCTTTTCAAGAAGGGAAAGAGAACTTTTATGCACAAAGCTGTAATCGCAAACACACCATTGCCACAATGTTGGTCATGGAAATCATGAACACATGGCCAAAGACAGTTCATGTATTGGAGGCCTGGTCTGGCTGAGAAGTAAAGAAGAGTAATATTGGTGGAACCCCTTGAGAGACAAAACCGGTGCAGACCCTGCAAAGCAAGAGGATTGAGGTGTTGCTGTTGAATAAGTGAGGTGGAGGAGTGGTGGGACCCTCTGTGATCATAAGCGTGTTTTGACCCCAAAGAGTAGTAGCTCTATATAGCTGTTGCGTGGTTTGTGAATGTGGAGGTTGCACACGGTGATTGAAGGCTCAAATTGAACAGTACAAGAGTGGCTGTAAAGCACATGGGACCTTAAGGCACTTTCACATTTTTATTTTTTTTGTATGGATTTGAGGTTTCATATGTAATCATATGATTTTATGTATAACTGAAGGGCATTTTTGAATATAGTATTGAGCACATAATTACCACTCTATAATAATATTTTTTTTTTTCTCTCAATTTGCTGGATTTTTTTGCAGTTTGGCTGAGCGCTGTATTTATATAACTTATTTGCATGAAATGTATTAAAAAAAAATAAAAAAAAAAAAAAAAAGCACCATTTCAATAATCTTGATACAAAAAACTTTATTTCTATATATTCTAGAACATATAAACCCACAAAATGTAAAACAATGTTTCAGATCAGACTTTATTAACCTACTCAAAATATAAAAAAAACGTAATACAATATTTGTAATGCAATTTTTTTTTTTTTTTTTTTTTTTTTTTTTAAATGGTTGCTTGAGATTTGTTTCTCCCATTATAGATATTCCTGGCCTTTCCAACACAAGGACCCTCACTTATGTGTTGCAAATGTGACTGCAAGGCCAACCAAGAGCATGAACATGGAGATACTGAGAATCACAGTGATGACTACCATTCCTCCCGAGCGTCCTTGCAGAGAAACATACATTTCCCTTGGGCTTTGAGGTAGATCTGAACAAAAAAATTAAATAAAAATATTTATATACAGACACATACACACTAAAAAAAATAAATAAAAATAAATTGTGACAAACACTGAAAAGAAAAAAAGAAAAAGAAGGAAGAAGAACTGGTAAACCCACACATTTCAAAGCAAACCTGCAGGCACGCACAGTTTTAAAATGTAACTTTAGGGAAACCGTTAAAATACTACAAGTTTTGTGTTTATATTTTTCCCAAAGGATCTGTAGTCTTGGACTGTCATTTATATACATACATACATACTTTTGCTGCTTAGGATGATCACTCTGCTACTTTCTAATTTAGCATTACTTCTACCTGGATCTACTCCTTACTGTGAACAGGCATGTCAAATATTTGCCCAATAAGAAGGCTGGAAACTGAGAGAAAACTAGATTGCTAAACCTTAGTTGTCATCTGCCTGGGTCGGCATCATAGCAGATGTGTGTATAAAAGAAAAAAAAAATCCATTGCCAAGTAAAAACTGTGCAGATATGTATGGCAACTATCTAGCGGTTTGCCAGGAGCTACTGTACATTCTAAAATAGCAACTTAAAAATTGTTACTAAAGTCATATTTTTTGTTATTAAAAGAACATACATGTTATGCTCACCTCCTCTGTGCAGTGGTATTGCACAGAATGGCCCCGACCCTCATTTTCATTGGTCCACTGGCAGTGATCCAGGCTCCTCCTCTTCTGCGTGTGTCCCCAAAGCAAACCACTTGCTGTGGAGGCACAGTGTGTCTTTGTGCTCCCGAGCTGTGTATCCATGAAGCCGCGCTCCATAGACTTACATAATGGGACTTAGCCCACCCCTCACTGCATTGATTGACAGCAGCAGAAGTCAAGGTCTTCTGCCCAAGTGTCGTGTTAAGGGGAAGAGAGGGGAGAAGAGATGCAGCCATGAACAGCACCAGATCTATTCTCCCCCCTCTTCCCCTTCATACTGGGAAAGGGGGAGGGAGGCAGAGAAATAGAAAACTGTGTTATACCATTGGGTATCATGTTATTTCAATTCTATGCAGATTACAGAGTATCCCATAGCATCCTAATTAGCAAATACACAAACTATCAACTTCTGGTAAGCAGAAACAGTCACACACTGATCAAATTATGACCGATCCCTGATGAAACAGCCATATGGTCGGGATCTTTTCAGATAAAAGGACCAGCTGAGTGAAGTCAGCTGACAGCAGGCTTCAGCCCACTATCAGCTGAAAATGGGGCACAGGAGTGCAGAACTACCTGCAGTCCTGTAATCTATAGAAGTACAGCCAAATAAAGCAAAGAACAGTCCTTGTTCTATCATAAGATTAGTAAACCGAGAAAAAATACAGCCCTAATTAGGCAGAAAAAAATGGTCAACAGAAAGCTTTAAAAATTTTTCATTCAGAATGCGAAAATCAAAACTAAAAAGGACATAATGTATTATGCAAAATAGGAACATCTATATCTGTATCTATAGAACAGTATGAACTTCTAATTCTTCATTTAAAAAGGGAATAGGTGTATTATAGCAGGGAACAGTGGAGGATCAGGCAAGTACTTTTTTGTATTCCAAGACCAAAAACAAGCAATTAACTTTTTCAGTGCAAGCACAACCCCACTGCAAAAGAAGTTAGTTCACAGCCCCACTGCAAAAGAAGTTAGTTCACAGAGTTGGGGTTTAAACTTAAAAATCCAGTAAGTTTTTAATCTACCTGTATCACCCTCCTAGTCATCTAGGGGGAGCTCTAGTTCTAAATTTCAGTCAGGAGGGCTGAATAGCAGTCTGGGTGTAAAAATAAAAAAATAAAAAAAAAAATAAAAAATTTAGGCCAGGGGCTGAAAGGCTCTGCAGACTAGCTCTCTGAAACGTCCCCTGCGCTAGAACTTTGGAGAAAGTTCTAAAAGCAGTGGGTGGAGTTAAAGAGAGGCTAGTCTGTACTCAAAGGATCCTGACCAATCCCCAAGAGGAGGCTTGGCAAGGGCCCAGGACAGACTTTAAGGGTAACCAAGCCTGCTCAGTAAGGGGGAGTTGGAGGAGAGTTCGAGTGGAAAATGAAGTGCGGCTGGAGTGCAGGAGCCTGGGAGGATGCCCAGACTGGCATGCATCTCAGTGAAACCCAGGAAAAAAAAAAAAGAAAAAAAACAAAACACATTGAGAAAGTCCTTTAGAAAGACTGTCCATTGAAGCTATAATAGGTCAGCCTGGGGTAGTTGAGCAATTTTTTATGCATCTTTGAAATATCTGGTATATTAGGATGGACTACGAAAAAGAGGCCCCCAGATTACTGAACTACAATACAACATACGTCGGCTTGCTTATTTTTTCTTTTTTGATGAGAGGCTTTAAAAAGCAGACAAACTCTGGCAGGGTTCCCAACCCATTTAACTTTAAATTGGTATGCATAAACCTAATTTATTATTTAAAAGAAGAACCCTGGGATAAGCAAAATAGATAAAAAAAATCACCCATTAGTACAACCCCTACACAAAGCACTAAACTATTAATACCATTTTAGGAGAAAAGTTAAATAGAATTTTCATGACTTCATCTCTGTCATTCAAAAGAGAACAGCATCTGCTCTGCCAAGGAGGAGGTATAACAGCAGGGATTACATCATATCCTCTCTTTGCAGTAAAAAGGAAACAATTCCAATCAAGCACAGGGAATTGTAGTAAATGTGGGTGGATACACTAGACCTGTACATGTTGAATGTATGTAAAGTCCCAATCCGCCTACCCCTGCAAGTGGGGCTGAATTTGGCAGCACAAGTTACTGAAGTACTGGCATGACATAAGGAAGAGGGGTCTAGATAGATATCACAGTCAAGTAAGATATCAAGAGAGACTGTATGAGACATACAGTGGCTACCTCAGTACTTGGAGAGACTGTCACTTTAAATCCAGTTATGCCGTGACATCACACCGCCGGAGCCTCGTGGAGGTCCGGCGGCCATTTTTGAATGTGGACGGTTAGTCCTATCCTATCATTTATGCTGTTTCTGATGCATCGGTTTTATACTGCGGGATAATATCCCTTAATAAATTACTTCATACATTACTACACTATGGGCATCTCCTTGGTTAACTCCCTGGTGGAGTATTGATTTTCAGATGCCCACTCAAGAACACAGATCCATCCCAGTACCCAGAGAGGGAATCTCCTGTATATCCGGAAGCAACACCCACCCAACCCTTAAGGGGACCTCTGGCTGATTTGGATCATCATTAAGCACTGGAATTATCGGATGTGCCACCTGCCCTTCAGAGAGGATAACCCACCACCTGGTCCATCTGGATATATATTTACATGCGCATTTGAATTGCACATCTGGCGAGTGCGCAATTTTTCTACAACCATTTGCACAAGCATCGGATTACTATTGAAGCAGGCACCTTCAGAGCATTATAGTCAGCCAACTTTTTTTATCAATTGTTTATTCATGAACTTCATTCATTGCATTTGATACGTTGCTTCCATAGAAGATTATTTATTTCCGTTTTTTAGCGCTGCTCCATTATTTACCATTTTATTGAGGTTTTATTTTGGTTACCTTTTGTGTATAGCGGCTCCCTTTTAGCGCGCACACATTTTTTTTTATACCTTTTTAAACTATTAGAACGAACATCACATCTGTATGATCAGGGAGAACGCTCTTTTGGTTTACGTGGTTAGGGAAACCCTGGACTGCCAATCTAGCAATTCTGCATTTGCCTGAAATGCTTGCCTATATAAGAACACCTAAGAGTTGGCTTAATTCCAGAGGGCTATTCTGTGTTCAATGGCTAAACCCTCTACAACTGGGTACCACAATAACAGCATTAGCAGCCATGACTTCGAACACAAATATTTTCAGCCCATTGGATTAAGATTTACATACATACTGGCTATCAGGATTTATATGCCAGGGCTGATTTAATAATAAATTTACATTTTATAATATACAAAAAGGCTGGGTTGCATGGTTTATTGTAAGAGTAACAGAGGGTTATAACTCCTGTCAGTTCCCCCCCCCCCTTTACTTCCAGACCTATAGCCAAAACATGAAGGGAGAAGAAATTTCTCCAAAGTGAGAATCCCTAGCTGTCACCAGAACTAGTGTCCCACTGGAAGATCTTCCCTGTATTACTGTTCTGGGGACAACCCAGAATTTGGAAACAGAACAAGTAGAGGTGGTAAATCTCCATAACAGGTGCACAAACAGCAATAAAAACCCACCAGATGTTCTAATCCCGCTCTATTCTATCCAATGCTTCCTTTTGCTATACTTTATCCTGCATCAGTGGAAGCTAGGAGGGTAGAACTGACGTTGTTGGGTAAATGGGCATCATTTAAACCCACTGTAGAAATGCAGCAAAATGGTCATGAAAATGCCCATATGCCAGATGAGAAGGCCTCTAATGGATACATTTAAAAAATTCAACTCTTGATCCCATAGAGATCAAAAGCGATTGTGACACATAGAAGTGAATCTGAATGTAATAAAAGCTCTACAATACTCACCACGTGTCTTGAATGGCTGTGACCACTGGGTGTAAGCGAGTTTTGTTGCATTGTTATACAATATATAGCGTACTCTGCAATGAACCAGATCAAAATGGTAGCTCAAATCACATACTTTTAGAAAGGAAGTTAAGCAGTTCAGTAAAACAAGTGAATACAAAGTGCAGAAAGTTTTGTGATCAGAGAGACTCTCCAGCATACTAATTGGAAGAGCAATCTATAATAAGCAGAGAGTGAGGGTTAAAGTATCAAGATGAACCAATCAATTGACAAGCTAGGTTATCATAAAGTTTCAACAGTACATCTAGAAACAAATCAATTTAGCATTTTCTGGAGTTATTAAAATTTACAAAAAAAAAAAAAAATCCCACGCAGACATAAAAATGTTAGCCTTATTAAATTATATCCTGCTTTTTTTTAGGCCTCATTATACGTGTTAGAAAGGTTTCTTGACTTTATATTGATGCAAGTTTTACATGTTTACTGCCAGCTATGTGTTCACATTTTCTTTCCCAAAAATAGACTGAGCTTGCATAAATATTGGTCTGCTTGTGTTTCAATGTGTTTGGTTTGCCCTGGACAGAGATGCAAGGCTTCACTTACATCCAAAGTACCCTTCCATACCCCCAACCCAAAGTGACAAAAAAAAATTATACTCAAATATATTATCTTCTCATGGAAGACCTCCGTAGTTGCAGATTGTTTGTTTTAAGGATTACATTCTTAAACACAATCACAGACATTATGAAGTCAGTTTAAGAAGGAAGAAAAAAAATATAAAAAAAAAAATATATATTATATATATATATATATATATATATATATATATAAAAAAAACACCTTTTAATCAGAGTATAGCATCAAGTCAATTAAACTCCTGGGATATTGATCTGGTCAGTTAAGTAGCAGAGGGGGTTGTTAATCAGTTTCAACAGATGCACTAGATGGGCAACACTGAGACAACCCCTAAAACAGGAACGGTTTTACAGGTGGAGGCCACAAAGGTTTTCTCCCTACTCATCTTTTCTGTTTTTTTCACTAGTTCTGCATTTGGCTAGGGTCAGTGTCACTACTGGTAGCACGAGGAGATACCTGGACCCTGCAGAGGGTGGACAGACTGTCCAACTCCTCCAGAATGGCACATCAATACGTGCCATTGCCGGAAGGTTTGCCGTGTCTCCCAGCACAGTCTCAAGAGAATGGAGGAGATTCCAGGAGACAGGCAGTTACTCTAGGAGAGCTGCACAGGTCCTTAACCCATCAGCAGAACCTGTATCTGCTCCTTTGTGCAAGCAGGAACAGGATGAGCATTGCCAGAGCCCTACAAAATTACCTCCAGCAGGTCACTGATGTGAATGTCTCTGACTAAACAATCAGAAACAGAGAAGGGTGGCCTGAGTGCCCACCACCTGGCACCATAGAGTTTGATATTTGCCATTAAACACCAGAATTGGCAGGACACCATCCATCATCTCATTAGGAGCATGCCCAGACGATGTCAGGCATGCATATAAGCATGTGGGGACCATACACACTACTGATGCAGCTACAAACTTATAAACACTGCCCTCTACGTGGCACACTGGGGACAATTTTTCCATTTTCGGGTGCTGAGGAGTAACCTGCAATGCCGCCGTTTCTTATCAAAGTAAACTCCTGGCAACTTTTGTATCACTCTGCTGGAGCAATGTAGAAGAGGCTCGGACACCTGTCACTGGATTGCCTAAAGGGCCAGGCAGGAAGCAACACAGAACAGTGTTGGAGACCCATCCCTCCCCCTACCTCCCTCCTCCAGCAGCTCAGTCCACGCAAAGACAGCGAGGACTCCAGGATCCCTAGCATCCCCGAGGCAGTGTGAGTTGGAGGGAGGGGGTGCAGCCAGCCTCAGCCCCCATTCATTCTACTAGTGAAGTGTCAGCAGTGGAGGCAAGCTCTCTGATGGTGCTAGAGATTTCCAAAACTGCTGTGCTATTATAGAAGTGGAAAAAAGTCTGCAATGAGCATATCTCTCCTTTTTTCTTGTAGCACTAGAAGTGACTGAGAAATTGGGTTTAAAATTTCACTGTCCAATTTCTCACTGTCGGGACAGTGCTACATGAAAAAAAAGGGAGATATTTTATACTTCTAGCTAAAACTTTTAGAATAAAAGTGCTGTTTGCTGACAAAGATGATATCTCTGTTGTCATGTAGCATTGTTCTGACTGTGAGAAATTAAACTGTAGTTTTAAACCCAATTTCTTACAGTCAGTGATTGCTGACGCCATCATCACACAACACATTTTTCAAAATTAATGTTGAGCCAAAACCCACAATTGAATGCACCGCCTCAATGAAAATGATACTCTGCCCACACCACCTTTCTGGACATAAAAAAAAAAAAAAAAAAAACACAACACAAAACATCAACAATTCCGTAAAATTTTTAGGGACTTTGACAACTATGACATTATATTCATGATATAAATTTCTTTGGTTTTATTATTGATGTGATTTTGTTTTTATTAGCACCGTTTTTTTTAATTTAAAGCAGCTCAACACTATGATGTATTGCTCTCTCTCCATTAATTGCTGATCTGGTTTTCATGTCTCTGACAACAAGACGAAAGCTGTATCGTGATTGGCCCCTGCAACATTCATCTGGAGGTATCTTTATTAAGAAATAGATCGATCTTTCTCGCCCCCTCCCTCATTTGTACTTTGAATGCATTTGCTAGTGTACATCTATATACTTATGGTTAATGTTATACGTTAGCTGCAGTAGTTCCTCTCCTTCCAACTACTTTGATTTGACTACTGGTTAATTTCCCAGGAAGGGAATCTCCTCTGTTCAGATACCCTGTCCTGGAGGAACTGCCAATGTTATTATCAAAGCCATACTTCCATTTAGCTCTCCTCCAGTTTGAGGAGAGCTTTTTCTCATGTATCTCCCCCCCCCACCCCTCCCCAAAGGAGTGCTACATAGTGGGGGGGAAAAAAAAAAAAAAAAAAAAAAAAATTAATCAGTGGTTACACTTTAATCCTAACACGTTTTAATTTGTTAAACAAATGTATCCTAAAAAAAAAAAAAAAATTATAAATAAATATTAGAGAATATATATATATATATATAGTTTTAGTCATATGTCCTCTCAGTGATGCTCCTCCATGTTTTCAGTCACTTCCTCTCACAGTTCAGCAAGAGACACAATGCAGGTGTACAACTATACTAATTGGGTAAACAAGTGGAAGTTGCAGTATTAAAATACCTCTTTCCAATTACAACAACATTGATGTACCCCCCCCCCCCCTTTTGGATTTTATTAACTTCCTTACTTATAGGCAGCTCCAGGCAAAATTCGTATAATCTCGGTGTTGTTTTTATCACTGAGGTTTGGTCCAACTTGAAACACATATGGTTCTTTGGGAGGTGGCTCACCGAACACAGTTCTGCACTGTGGTATGCTAAACATATTTGGGACAATATATGTTTCGTTGTGTTCTAAAAGGGAAAATAGATAAAATAATTAGTATACAAAAACCATATGAAAAACACACCACACACCAAACAAAAACACACACCATCTATAGCTATGGAATAGGGATGGGCTTGATGTTCGAGTCAAATGTAAGTTGAACAATAAGCACGTTCAGCAGGCTATTCACCCACTGGACCCCACAATGCACTGCGCTCTCACAGTGCATTGTGAGAGCCATGATTGGTCAAACCTCCACCCAATTGTTTACATCTGACCGGCAAATGCCAGATTACTGTGAGTGCAGACGGGTCGGCGGGCGTCTTTTAATTTCAGCAAGTTGGCATTGTCATGACAACGCTTGATTGATTTTTTTT
This sequence comes from Staurois parvus, assembly GCF_062004578.1. NCBI lineage: Eukaryota > Metazoa > Chordata > Amphibia > Anura > Ranidae > Staurois > Staurois parvus. The sequence goes on along the minus strand of NW_028318261.1, from coordinate 704,421 downwards.
TTTTTTTAATAAAAGGGCTGGTCAAAAACTTGGTTTTGTTTTTGGTTCAATAAAGGATCTTTTTCAAAAAGTCTGAAATCTACTTGATTTTGATTTGAATCATTTAGTGAATGGTTAGGGGTCCAAGTACCCCTTACTCATTCACAAGGGGGGCAGCATTTAAAGGGGAACCCTGATGCTAAAGAGCCCCCCTGCCCATAGACCCCCACTACCACTTAAAGGAAAAAAAAACAAAAAAAAACAAACTGTACTTTTTGAATTTTTTTTCCACGATCCTCAGGACAATACTCAAGTCCCCATACCCCTTTTAAGGCCAATAAATTTGCATATAAAACCTTCAAAATAGGCACTTTTGAATTTACAAGTTTGAGTCCCAAGGACTTGCATGGAGATCAAAGTTCGGTCGAATATTCATTAGGTTCGAATGTTCGACCACGAACCGAACACCATTGTGTTCAGCCCATTACTACTATGGAACACACTGTAAAATGTGACATCGCCCTGGATATACAGCCCCTTAAGGCATTGCAGCCATTGTCCTACAAGCCTATATATGTCTGCAATGGGACAGTTTTGTCAAGGGGTGCATTATACTGCACATGTATTAAGTAGAAGCTGCCTGCCCTGCTACAAGCCATTCTGATTTCTGCTTATAATATCTTAAACCTTCACTTTTTTCAATGAAAGAGACAGATTATACTTATCTTCTGTTTGCAATGGTTTTGTACAGAGCAACCCCAAGCCTCCTCTTCTGGGGTCTCCTGCCGGCCTTCCAGTCCCCTCCTCTTTGGAAAGTGCCCTGCCCCATGTAGGCTCGCTCCTGGAGGAGCCCTGTCTGCATCTATTGACAGACCAGGTTGTTTGGCCCTGCCCCTCTGTCTCAGCATGTGATTGACAGCAAAACCTTATGACTTTAGAACCACTTTAAAACAAGTGGGACAGAATACTGACACATTTCTCAGAGACTTCCATTTACCTTTCATTGTCAACATAAGTATCATAGCAATACATTACACTTTCTATGGAGGCTGCAACACAGCAAGAGACAGAATTTTCCAGATCAGGAAGTAGGCAGACAAGCTCAACTCTTGGTAAACCAACTTGGAGGGTTTAACGGCTTCATAATTCTGTTGAAGATGAACTGCTGGTTATTGTCAGTTATGGTTTAACCCTATTGCTTGCATGTATCAACCTTTTCATGAGATGCGGAGCTCCCAAACAATTCATTGCTACGTATGAGAGAGAGTTATCAAAGACGGTGCCTTAAATATACCAACCTCTTAAAAAAAGTGGTACAACATTGAAGAGTCACAAGAAGAATTCAAGGGACTTGAGGGGCTTAAAATTGGAGGCTTAGTACTACAAAAGGCAGAGAGGTGAGAATCACACAACTTTATGAATCTAAATCACATCATTCAACATCTACGAGACACTTCCACAGATCCGCCAAGTCTCTACAAAGAAGATTCTCAGCCAAAACTTATTAAAGCCTGTGATGAGCTTCCAAAATCCAGGCAGGCATTCTTTGCCCAAAAGAAAGCAGAGGTGGCAGCAGAAACAGCACTGAAGAAAGCAGAGATTGAAGTTTTGGAGAAACAAACAATGTGTGCACACTGCAGCCATAACAAGGTTAATGGTTTTAGAGCAAGCTGCTAGCAGAAGAGGAAACATCTCCCAGCTACATCTCTCAACCTAGACCCATACACTACACCTACCACCTCTCAAGACAATCTGTCTACTCATCCCTCAGTACATCAGGCCTATGCATCACAGCAGACTCTAAACATTGGTATGCAGGTATCTTACTATGAAGCTAGTCAATTACCGCCTTTTAAGTATACTGCTTTATAGCAGCAACCCAACATGTCAATCAACTCTAAACCAGTGTCAGGTATGAACACCTTTGCACCACCATTCCTCCCAAATTTGCTAAATCTCAGCACACCAGCCAATGTAACTGCCTTGGTTCCACAGGAGGCGGTGCATTCAAAGCCTACAAAACATTGTCACAGTTCACCAAATACATGCTTCACAGAGTTAATCAAGACAGGTCTCACCAAGTTTGTCAACAAACCTGAAAACTACAGAAACTGGAAATCCACCATCAGTGAACTAGATGTGCTTACCAGGTGGCTAGTTCTTCAATCTGCTGACCATTTTCAAGACTCAACCACACCACAGGCCTTCACGCTTCTTGGAACAAACTTGACTGTAGCTTCAGCTGCCCAGAAGCCATTGGGGATGCTTTAATTAAAAGGTTGCAAACCTTCCCAATAAACATCTAGCAGGGACACATTCTAAAAATTCAGGAGCTCAGTGGCCTTCTCTTTAGCTTCAACTCACTAAAGCTGATATCCACCTACCAGGCCTCAGTTACTTAGATATCACTTGTGGGGTAATCTAACACACACACACACACACACACACACACTTCCAGTCCTCCAAGAGGCAGATATTCCCAAGCATACACTTTCCTAAATGCACAAAATATTTCATAGGTAAAGAATCCAGGCCTTTGTTAACCAGCTCTGGAGGGAGTCTATTCCACATTTCACAGCTTACTGTGAAACTACTGGTTTAACCCAACAGTCTTCAAGTTAACTTATGGCATAAAGGAAAAATGGGCATCACTTTGAATCAAGACACAATGAAGAAAATTGAACTTCCTTTCCTCCTTTTGGGAGTTCATTAGAATTGCAGATATGAAGAATGATTCATGTTTATCCTTTGGAGAGTAAAACCCTCTCAGTCCACCTTCTCCAAGGCCTGCAGACTTATGCATTCCACATAGAAACTGCACAGGTCCAGGGTCTGAACAGGACCAATATTTTACTCCAGTCCATGAAAAGACTGATCAGAACAAGAAAATTAAGTGTATCTGCTTCCAAGAGATACCCTTGCAAGAATGCAGAGAGATTTTAAAGAAATACAGGGTTTGCTTTCAATTCTGTGTTTTCATAGAACACTATGCTTAAGATTGTAGGGCTAATTTTAAAGTGCATAGAATGTGACAGTGATAATCAGGTGCGAGAGCTTCATCCATTTTAGGACAAACCCACTCCACGAGTAATTCTCTCGAGGCAAAGCATGGCGGGGAGAGCACACAAATAATGCTTCATACAGTTTTTTCCACATGGACTGATGTTTGCGGAGAAAGACTGACAAATCCTGTGCCCAAATATGCTTAATTTGTATATACTACAAGTGTCAATCTGAAGGAAAAAAAAAAAAAAAAAAAAAGTGTAAGACTATTCTAGAAGATCAGGTCTCATAACAACAGGTCTCTTGCAAAATTAAAGCAGGATAGGTCTTACCATACACCTTGGGTATCTGTGCTGGCATCCGACAGAAGTTTCCCCTAAATAGCAGCATATAAATACCATTGCCCACTCATATCAAGTGCAACCAGATTCCGTTTAACAGAGAAGAGAACCCCACTCCTGGAGCTGCCTTTCATCACTCTCATTTGAGGGGCAGAGCTGACAACTTACCAGCTCTAGACAGAAATGCCAATATTCTCCTGCTTGTTGACAAAGACAGACACCAAGGATACACAAGGCTCACCGACAAGTCAGCAGGTCACATTACACACTACAGTGGGGCAAAAAAGTATTTAGTCAGCCACCAATTGTGCAAGTTCTCCCACTTAAAAAGATGAGAGAGGCCTGTAATTGGCATCATAGGTAGACCTCAACTATGAGAGACAAAATGAGAAAAAAAAAAAAATCTCATCTCTTGTATGTCTTCCATTTTCTAATTATTGCTCCCACAGTTGATTTGTTCACACCAAGCTGCTTACCTATTGCAGATTCAGTCTTACCAGCCTGGTGCAGGTCTACAATTTTGTTTCTGGTGTCCTTTGACAGCTCTTCGGTCTTCACCATAGTGGAGTTTGGAGTGTGACTGTTTGAGGTTGTGGACAGGTGTCTTTTATACTGATAACAAGTTCAAACAGGTGCCATTAATACAGGTAATGAGTGCAGGACAGAGGAGCCTCTTAAAGAAGAAGGTACAGGTCTGTGAGAGCCAGAAATCTTGCTTGTTTGTAGGTGACCAAAATACTTATTTTCCACCATAATTTGCAAATAAATTCTTTCCAAATCAGCCAATGTGATGGTCTGGATTTTTTTTCTGATTTTGTCTCTCATAGTTGAGGTCTACCTATGATGCCAATTACAGGCCTCTCTCATCTTTTTAAGTGGGAGAACTTGCACAATTGTTGGCTGACTAAATACTTTTTTGCCCCACTGTATATGCCCAATGCCTGGACCTAAGCTGGGTCATTATACATAACATCTGTTTGGGCCCACATCACTACTATGTTAAAGAAAGACTTAACAGTAAAGGCAAGCAACATTTCATCAAACAAGGCCCTTTATTTCTTGGACGATAATGTCAACACTGCAGTGTTTGATGCAACATCTAAAATAAGCTGGAAGCCATGGAAGAAAAGGAGTTGCTAAATCTATGAGTAAGGAGTTCTATTTTTAGGACAATTCTGACAGCTGGGTGGCACCACTACCATTTTGGGCATTTTGAAAATCTGCCAAATCATGTTCAGCATGACATACTTCTCTACAACACACCCTTAACAGAAAACCTGAGGTGAAGAAACACAGTTGACTTTATGCAGAAAGAGGTCTGGAGGGATCATGTCGAGTCTGCGCCACCTCTCAATGAAGGAAAGGAATGTTGGTACCTCCCATGCTTTGGAGTGTACCAACCGGATCAGATTAGAGAGGTCTCTGAATCAAGTGCTCAGTATGAAGCTGGTTCTCTCAATGATGTCCATCTTATTGGGCCTCGGAACAAAACTTCTATAAGGTTGTTCAGCTTCTGACAAGAACCAATTGCTCTTATGGCCAACATTTAAGCTCACCCCAAAACCAGCACATACCATTCTAAGGCATGAACACTGTGCAGCCCCTATTAGCCGGTGAATTTGCCAAGTTTATAAAACATGACATAGGCTATTTTTACTTTTGCACAGACAGTAGGATAGCGTTGGGGGAACAAATAACAAAAAAAAAAACCCACGCAATTCAATAAAACAGTTCTAGGAGTACGTCAGTAACAGTGTAGAATGCATAATGTTCTCCAGTCCTGATCAATGGCACTTCTTGCCTATGGATCTCAACCCAGCTGATCGCTGCACCTATGCAGTACCAGCTGCAGCATTTCATGGTCATCCCCATTCATGTTTACATGAATTAGGTCTCTACACCCCCCCCCCCCCCAGCATTAAAACATAAGCATTAACTGCTTGCCAACCACGTTGTAGCAGAAAGACGGAGAGGGCATCCATGGATGTCCTCCCAGAAAGCGCCATGCACGTGACGCGGTCATATGGACACAGCTGATCACATGACAAGGTAAAAGGCCAATCACAGCAGCCTTTTACCAGGGATCAGCTGTGTCCAATGACGGAGCAGATCAAAAAAGTAAAATACAGTTGCCGGTTATTGGCTGCACTCTCCTCACGTCATCACAGCACGAGGAAAGTACTGCTGATAACCAGCAAATTGGACAGAGGAGATCTGCACTGATAATCATGGCACTAATCAGTGCCCCCCAGCAGTGCTGCCAGTCAGTGCCCATCATTGCATCATCAGTGCCGGCTCATCAATAAAAGGAGAAAAATTACCGTTTGACAAATTTTATAATAGAAAGAAAAGCTTCCCCCCCCCCCTTCACATTTTTTGCTCATAGTGCAAAAAATAAAAAAAAAACCCCAGTGGCAATTAAATGCCAAAAGAAATATCTATTTGTGTGAAAAAAATGTCATATGGGTACAGTGTTGCATGACCGCGCAATTGTCAGAATGCAAGAGCACTGAAAGTTGGCCTGGGCAGGAAGGGGGATAAAGTGCCCAATGGGCAAGTGGTTAAACATTTCCAAGATGCACCATAATCAGTTTGACAATGTTACACATTAACTAACTATCAGCATAGTGAGGGTATTCATAGAGCCTTGCTTGCAGGTCATGTGCTCGTGGTTGGCAGTGGTCGTGAGTACTCATTGTAACTAGGATTAAAAGAACTCCATGCTTTGTCAGCTCTGACTCTGGAGTGGCTTAGGCAGTGACACGCAGCTCTGGAGCCAAAAACGATCCTCCAGCTCCTACTTTAGAGACCTCAGTGACAGCTCCATAGCAGCTTCAGGACTCCCAGTTCTGGCTACTGGGCTGCTCCAAAAATTATCACTCCTGTTCCATAATGACTCAAATAGCTCTCTTTAGTGTAAAAATTATTTGGAGCAGCTCTGCTCGGCTACAACTGCCAAACATAAAAACACAAATTCATTTTTTTTTTATGCTTCAAGAATAAAAGTTTGCCTAGGTACTTTGGTAGCATTGAGAAACACCATGTAAAAATAAAATATGCAAAGCATACTTGCATTTTATGATAAATTTGCACCTCATCACCCGAGCACCAGCGATTACCAATTCATAGTTGCTGTAGGAGGCATCTTCTTCACAGCCAGCATCTTTCTTAAACCACTGGGCACCCAAAGATGATGCAATTCCTGCACATGTGCATTAGAGTTACAGATCTCAGCTTTATTGTTGGATTTTAACAGATACCAAAGGATACAGTGAGCATGTGCTCCAAAACTTTAAAGGAAAAAACAGATATTGTCGAGTACCTGGTTATTGAGCCTGACGTGTAGGCCTGTTTTACAGCTCTGGCTCAGGAACCTCTGGGAGTGGAACATTGGCTGCTAGAGCATGGCAAGGTACGAGTGCCTGTAATAAGTCCAGTAGTCTGTGCAGGTAGTAGCTGATGCTTCCCCAGGAAGGAGCCAGGAGACCAAGGTAGCTGATAGACAGCTGCAGCGGGCACAGGGCTGGCTGGTAGCAGACTGGCAAATGCTTGGCTGGCTGTTGACAGGCTGCAGATGCTTGTCAAGCACACAGAGACCAGACAAGAGAGAAAGTCCTGAACTGTAAGTGCTGTAGCAGACTGCACAAGTAGGATGCAGGGTCAGACATGCCGGGTTGTTAACAGACAGATCAGGCATAAATGGCAGGTAGAAGAATAGTAAGGTCACAGACCAAGGTCAGCAATGGTGAAGCAGATCAGTCAAAAGCAGGAGGCAAGAGCAGATTCCAGGAACAAGCCGGGGTCAGGGCAGGTAGTGTACAAGCGTGGTTAATGGCAAGCCAGGTCAGGATTAGAAGTCAGGTACAGAACACTGTAGACCAAACAGCAATGTGCCAGTACTGCAGCCCTGTTTAAATAGCTCATTTGGCACCAGTATTGTGACAGGCGCTCGTTACAAAACAAGGCACAACTGGACTTAGATGTAAAAGGATAAACAGTAAATTCTTGGATTGGAACAGGTGGAGAGACATTATGAACCATGTTTTCATTCACAATTATTCTAAAACAGCAGGCACAGTGTGTGAAAGGCACCAAGACTAGTAGGCACAGTGGTGGGAGTATTACAGAAAGTTTGTGGACTTCTAAAAACATAGCAGGATGGCGTTACTGTATCTGTAAGCACCATTTTTCTAGCTGCCACCAACACAACCCCAATATTGACAGTGCCAACGTGGGTGGGTGCAGCGGCAGTAGACAGAGTGCAGTTGCAATTAACAAAGCTTATTGCAAGAATGGACCAAAGATACAAACAGCCCAATGGGAAAGCACCCCCCCGGTAACACTCAGTTCTGTGCAAACCTGTTGATTGAAGCAGGTTCTGATGCACTGACAGTGTGGCTCCAAGGGTGGAATGTGGCCTGGCCAGTCTGAGCCCAATGAAGGGTGGCATATCCTACTCGTCCAGAATCTTTCCCTACCACTGTTCTCTCTCCCTGACAGACTGAACTGTCCATACACTATCCACTAGCAAGAATGCACGCAAAATTCTCTCCACTGACTCTCCAGCTGCAGTACTGTTCTAGCTGAGCTCCACCTACAGTGGAGAACTGGGACTGCACCTGGCTACATAGGCACCACATGATCCAATCTGCTTCACAAAACGCAAAAGGATTTACAGAGGATCCAATCCATACAAAGGGAAAGTTTAGGGCAATCTTACTAGCCAATACTGTATATACACCTTGTAAATACCATACTGCAGTTGGCCCTTGCCACTTACTATTATTTTTATCCCCTTTTACAGGTTCACATTCTGTTCCAACTCTGCACATACTACTGCTGTGTTCATCTGCAGTTATACGTTTCCATAAGGAGTCACAATATAATGACAGTCTGGTCAAGGGCCCAATAAGAAACCTAGCAAACAGATTTCAGCATTAAAGTACTGTACATACTTTTTGTAAAATAAAATATTTGAAAACTGCTCATAGTATCCATCTTGTCCGACTGGGGGTAAACAAATACATTTGGCTTCTTCACACTTTTGGTCATGTTGAGAGAATACACAGGATTTGCATTGCTCATAGCTACAGCTTGATTTTCCTTTTATGAAGCTACAGTGTAATACCCCTAGACACAGAGACACTATAGAGCCATTTTTGCATTTTGAAAGAAAAGCAGGCCCTCTTTGCTGAAATTTACAAAGACATTGTACAAACTTCACATTTGTAGTGTCCCTCATGGGTAGAAAAATCCAGGAACTTTATTTTCCCATATATACACGTGCAGATAACCATATCCCAGCTGTCAATTTCAAGTATGGGTCAGAAATTAAACAAAAACAACATCTCATTATTTGCTATGGACAACGCAGTTTTCCTGTAGACAGTGTCATACCCTAGATCTATTGTGTTTCCAGGTATAAGCAGGGTAAAACCAACCATAAACATTGGTGAAAGTAGTAATGTCTTCAGTAATTCATACTTACCTACCGGTACAGGTATAACACAACCTAAAATTATTTACCTGGAATCTGGACTTCAACCTGTATTAAGGAAGTGCTCCTTGTGGCCACAGATGGATCTAGAGTTTGCATCATCCATTGCTCATACAGGCAGGAGGCAGGCTGCAGCCAGAGGACACTAGATAAAATCCCTTCCTCAGAAAACAGGGAGATTACGAATTCTGACGAAACAAATACTTTGAGTTACTCACCTAAAATATGGCAGTTAGAAGACTTTCTGGACAAACGTTTAAAGTAACATTGTACTACAAAATTACATATTGCACTGGTGATAAAAAAAACTATGCACTTACCTAGCATGTAATCCACTGGAGAGTAAAGACTTGTGACTGAATCTGTCAGAACTCAGGAGTTTGTGCCTCACCTATACCCACAATTTTTACTTAGTAGCAACCTGTATGTATTTCTGTGACCAGATCTCAGGACGGTTGTTCTTATGTACAGTAACTGCTGATGATTTGAGACTTTTTTTTGCTTTTTTAAATTTTGTCCACCCTCATTAACAGCAGGGTTGAAATGAGGTGTTTTTTTTTTTTTTACTAGTAGTGGATGGTTAAAGTCCCTACAGTTTAATTTTTTCCTTCTATTTCTCACTGACAAGATTTCCACTAAATTTCTTCTCCTGGACACTCTATGGAATGGCAAGAGGAGGTTCAAATCTAGGTGCCAATTTAGATTTTTGCTGCATGTTGCGTTAAATGAGTCTATTGGAATAAGTGAACTTCTAATGCATACCGACATGCCAAAAATAAGATGTGTCCCTTTGTTAACAGTAGGGCATTGTGTTGCCACAATACACTAGGGTGTCATTTAAAATTAATGGCACCGCAACACATGTAATGTGCATTGTAGCAGATTACAATGACATGGAAGTGTAAATGGGCCCTAGACATAAATCCTCCAAAGAAAAAATACTCTACCCCTTTTATTAAATAAAAAAAATACAGCTAGAGCCCATTCAGACCCTCTTGTTTTGCGTAATTTAAGACTACAAGCAACCCGCAGCTAACCAGCCATTCTGTCATACAGTTGTCAGTTGTAGAATTCTTGAAAAAGTGTTTTAACATGCTGATAAAAAGATTTAAAAAAAAAAAGTCTGCTTCTGATTAGCTGCAGTTTACAGAAAGTGAGAGTTTTCCAGAGGGATGTTAAAGCCTATGGAAAATACACTACTGTATATGAGAGTGAGATGTGTATGAATTTGCAAGCGAAAATGCAGGAAGTGAAAAACAAGTATAAACAAACAGATGCATGAAAAACATGGTACTGTTGCGTGTAAACCATTAAACGTTTCTTTGGATGCAGTGCACCTAGTACTGAGAAGAAGTGAAAAGGCTAGAGAAACATACTGGCATTAACGATAACCACAGTTGCCAATCTTTGAAGGCACCAAAAGAATCTTCGTTTTGTATCTGCAGAACCACCTAAAAGGTCTCCAGCTGCAAGAAGCCAGCTTGGGGACAATCCCAATGCTCTGCAGATACCTCCATGATCAAACTTTGACTTTAACCAACAGTTAACTTTAACTTCTCCAGAGGACACCATACATTAGATGGGTCCCTAGTATGTGATATTACTAAAAATGTAGACCACCTCCAAAGATCACAACCGCCTGGCCACTACAGCCCCTGAAGAGTCCCTGAAGGGAGGGAAGTCCGTCCATTATCTTCCAACTGCTCAAACTCCTCTCCAACCCACCTGGGCCCCCCCTTTGGATCGCCTCCTAGGATTCGATCCCCCCCCCCCCCCTAATCATGGCGAGTAACCTCTTTACTAACATTCAATCCATCCCCTAGATGTTAACCCTATGTCTCCTGGTCTCTCCTGTTCATCTCATCATGTGTGTCCTTCACCTATTTTTTGTTTTGGGATTTTCCATTGTTTCTGCCCCTCAGATCAACAATCCACTATGTTTATAGGTGGTGAGAAAGATAGAGGTCACTTCCTCACCTCCTGTTTTACACTTCAAATTTCTGACCCGCTGCATCACAACCACTTGCAATGCATGAGGTTGCAGTGCCACCCTAATCATTTGAATGGGTTTGGTTTGCGGGTGGTATCACCCAATGAACGCAACATGCTATTTCATTTTTGTCACAGCCACAAAGCATTCAGCATGAGTACAGTCTTGAGTGGCTTCATTTGTGTTTAGGTGGGTGTCTGGGGGAATGGAAAATAACTGCCTGCTTCCTGTGTGAACAAGCTTCAACAGTACAAAATAAAATCTCCTAAGGGGTGAGGTGCAATCTACTCACATCTCCCTCTCGCATTCACAGACACCTAAACTAAAGCACTTCCTAGGGCCTTGTATGGGTTTCAGCTTGTAGAAGAACAGGATGTACAGCAAGCTTTTACAGGGCATTTGCAAAGCTTTTAGGTTCCATGCATGCTGGCTAAAAACGCTGCTCCTGGAGGACTTTAGCCTTCTGCCTGTAGAAGCAACTGTTATCTTATGGGGTTGTTTTACTAAAAGGCAAATAGGCTGTGCACTATAAGTCCTACATGCAAGTGCTTTAGATCAGGGGTCTCCAGACTATGACCCTCCAGGTGTTGAGGAACTGCAAGTCCCATGAGTACAGCTACAGGCAAGACTCCCAGATGCAGAGGCATGATGAGACTTGTAGTAATTCAACAGCTGGAGGGCCATAGTTTGGAGACCCCTGCTTTAGATCCAAGGGGAAGCTCTGATATGAGGTGAAGCTCTGCTGATTTTTTTAATCCAATCATGTGCAAGAAAAAAGGAATTTTTTTTTTTTTTTTAATTTTCCTTGCGTGTTCACTTCAGATCTAAAGCAATTGCACTGCCAGTGCATTTGTACTGCACTTCAAAGTGCACAGCCTGTTTACCTTTAGTAAATCAACCCCTATGTGTCCATGCACATTAGGCAGTCTAGAGGCATGTTTAACGCTCAGCATTTAGAGGCAGAGAAAAAAAACCCTTCTGTTTTGCGTTCATGTGAGCTCAAAAATCAGCTTTTTTTTTTCTGCCAAGAGCACTGGTGCTTTTAAGCCAGTGTGCATGAAGCCTCAGTCTGCAAACAGCTTTTATGAAGTCTTGAAGGCACCCATCAGTTCAAGTATGGGGGGGGGGGGGTAAAACATGTCATAAGAGTGCAAACTAAAAGGCTTTAGCAGTCTTTCAGTAAGCTTCATTCTATTTCAAACTGAACGCCTGCTAGCTACATATTTAAAAATGGGTCAGCACTCTTTTGAACACCCACAAACTAAAGCTAAAAAGCTGCTCTATAGGCTCCAAATAAATTAAAGTTATACTTAAAGTTGACTGAAAGTTTTATAAATGGTCTGAAAATGCTTGCTAGAAGAGCTGCTCTTATTCAAGTTGAAGCCTATAAAGGACTTTAGTCTCCAAAGGTTTATGAATGCTTTATAAAACATTTGCTTTACGCACTAAATGCTATATTACCGAACACCCTAGCCCAATACACTAACCAACAAAAAGCCATTTAACCTGCTACTCAACACGACCCCCTGAAGGATGTGCATTTAGCTTTACTTCTCACTTAACCCCCTACCAAACCCTAAATGCCCTTTAATATTTTACCTCTAAAAATGTTCCATTTACCCATTTCTCCAAACACCAAACCCCGGTCACATCAAAATCGGGTGACCTGACGATTTCCAAGACATCTGACACAGATGTCTATGCAAATCGCAACAAAAGTAGTCCACGCACTACTTTAGAAATCGGTGTGGCTTCGACCAAGTCTAATAGTGGACAATAGGATGCAACCTGGCATACGATTTTCAAGTTGCCTATCATGCAAATTGCAGCTGATCTGACCAGGGGCTTAGGCCGACCATACACTATACAATTTTCTGCCCAATTTCCTTTAAATTTACCTTTCACTATGTAGTACAAGAGCCTGCTTAATTGGATACAATTGAAAGTGTTGTTAGGTTTGACCTCCTATTATATGGTTTTTGGTAAATATAAACCAAAAATCTCAAGCAAATTGTATAATGTATGGCCAGTCTTCGTTTACATTCACACAGGTGGGCAGGGGCAGATCATTTGCTGTGTTCAGAGTCAGCTAGACCGCACCTGGATGCAGCAACCCTCTGAGCTATGGCCCCATACAAACTGGCCGATTAGCTGCAGTAAGTTTGTATGCAACAAGAAACTCAGCAGAAACGCTAAAATCCTGGAAGCACCCTGCTTTGCACACACGTGGTCAGTTGGATTCACATATAACCACGCCGATGAGCGGTTACATGTGAACAGTGGTGGTGGCAGCCTTTTATTTGTAGAGTACAAATCTGACAGCTGCTGCCACTCGCATACAATGTATGCAGGTGGTGTTTAAAACAGCGGGTGGCCATGTGAACTTAGGCCAATCCTTTATGCAACAATACCATGTGGATCTCATACAAAAAAACATGCAGCTTCAAATAAAATACACAATGAAAAAAAGAAAGGAGCATGAATGGACCATTAAAAATGCTTCCATGGCCAACACCAAATTTACAAAAGAGACCAATGAAAAGATGACTTACTATCCAAAAGAAGAGGCTGAAGTTTAACCTGACATTCGGCACATGAAATGAAGAGTAAACTGATCCAAAATAACTGCTGTGCCATTTCTTCAGGACATCAGCTTAAACAAGTCCACCTCCACAGGGCTGTGTAGGTTTAAAGTGGCTGCTTCAATTTATGAATGGCCCACTATAGTTGTTAGGGAGAAGTGCTGCTAAAGAGGTAGGTCTGCACTGCAGGCGAAGCTCGTTACACACTGTGAAGTTCATTAAGAATTTGCATTAGGCTCTAACAAAATGGCCTCTGCTGTGCACACAACATGTATAGAGTTTAGTCTCTTGTATCAAAATGACCTTTAATAACACACACGAGTGACTGAAATGAGTCGTGCAGATCTCCAAATAAAATCGTTGTAATATAACATTCTTCAATGACTATTCTAGAAAACAGGTCATTTTCTCTTTGGCCACGGTGAACATTAATTATAGACTACTACAAAGTATCTACTCCCAGATGGGTTAAGATGTGGCAGCCCCATCAGTGTTGCATATCAGTGCCCATGAGTGCAGCCTCATCAGATCACATCAGTGAAGAAGAAAAATTACCTGTTTGCAAAATTTTATAAAAGAAACAAAGAACTTTTTTACTTTGTTTAGCAAAAAAAACAAAAACGTGATGAATACCACCACAGAAAGCTCTATCTGTCTCAAAACAATGCTACAAATTTTGTTTGGGTACAGTGTTGCATGACCGCACAATTGTCATTCAAAGTGCGACAACACTGAAAGCTAAAAATTGGCCTGGGTAGGCAAGTGGTTAACCTGGAATGTTTGCAGCCTCAGATTCCCTTATCCAGCGACTATAAAATCCCAGCTAAAGTGTTAACTTTTTGCCCGTGATAAGAAAAAAAGATTTTTTGAAAGATTTTTGTTGTTGATCATATGTTCTTTGAAGACAGGGACAGGAAATTTCCTCAGTGGGGACATGGTCTGAAAAAGAAACCTGAAAGTGATTCTAACCCTATTTTAGGGATTATAAATCTCTGAACCTGCATTCACTTTTAGCATTTTGTGAATGTTAACATTTTGCAAACTCATGCCATGCATATGTGCATTTTTTTCCACATTTTAGCACCTCCCGCATAGAGAAGTTCATTCCTTTCAATGGGCTGTCCTATGTGCAAAAACACAGCAACGTAGCTCATACATCAATCATTTTTAGTGTCAAGCTTTAGACGTTTTGCTACATTTTATGCACTCTTTGTCATGCAAAAAACGCACTTTTTTTTTTTTTGCTGTGCTTCATTAACAGTGAATGGCAATGCAGGTACAACAAACATTTTTTTTTCACGTTTTGTAAACACCCATGAAATTGCACAATTTTGTTATTATGTTCAAGAAATGCTAAGTGTGAATGCAGTAAATAAAATTGCTGTTGATGCCTTTAATTGGAAGTACAAATCTGTGAAGAATTCCAAAGCAGTTTTGCTTAAACTTTATTTATTGATGAAATGTGTGTTTATGAAATATAAAAATGAATAAAGGGAAAAGGCTTTCAAAAATATTTAGCAAGGTTTTTCTTAACATTTATTTAATCCAAATGCATCATGAAATGTCCCAGCAATGTCCTCTATGTTACAAAATATGTCATGTACCAAGACCAGCTGATCAAGGACAGGGGAAAGATCATGAAAGATTATCCTGCATGTCTAGTCTATTTTCAGCACTGCTAATCTGCAATGCTATAAATAACATGCCATAAATACCCCAATGGATATTATAGTATGAAATGTGAGTTTGTACGTTGTCCTAATAAAGAAAGCAGTGGGCCATAGTGAATCGCTTGGAATATTATTGTCAATTTGTAGTACACCTCAAGAACTAAAATGCCAAGCCCTCTGATGTCAAATCGCAGGCTTTGAAATTACTTTGGTTTTCAAAACTTACCACGCAACTATTTCTCTCTTCTCTGGCCTTTAAGACTGAATTCTAAATGTCTTTTAACCCTTTGGCAGCCAGATGTCATTGATACCTAAATGGCCAGGCCAAATTTAGCAGTGTCTGCTTGTGTCAGTTACCAACTTGACTCATTTGGATACCTAAAAAAAAATTATATTTACAAGTGACAGCGCTGCTTTCCCGATGACTGCACACAATCTCCCTGCACTGCAACTCTCTATATGATAACAGGGCAGGGAGGGGGTGTGGGATGTACACAGCACACTCCTCAACCCTGCACTCGGTACACAGCACAGCCCTCAATCCTGCACTCTGTACACAACACATTCCTCAACCCTGCACTCTCTACAGAGCACATCCCTCAACCCTGCATTCTCTATGTAGGGCACTCCTCAACCCTGTATTCCGTACGTAGTGCAATCCTCAACCCTGCACTGTGTACCAAGCGCACTCCTCAACCCTGCAATCTGTACACAGTGCACTCCTCAACATTGCACTCTGTACACAGCGCACTCCTCAACCTTGCACTCTGTACACAGCGCACACCTCAACCCTGCACTGTGTACACAATGCACTCCTCAACCCTGCACTCTGTACACAGCACACTCCTCAACTCTGCACTCTGTACACAGTGCACTCCTCAACCTTGCACTCTGTACACAGCGCACACCTCAACCCTGCACTGTGTACACAATGCACTCCTCAACCCTGCACTCTGTACACAGCACACTCCTCAACCCTGCACTCTGTACACAGCGCACTCCTCAACCTTGCACTCTGTACACAGCGCACTCCTCAACCCTGCATTCTGTATGCAGGGCACTCCTAAACCCTGCACTCTGTACACAGCATACTCCTCAACCCTGCACTGTGTACACAATGCACTCCTCAACCCTGCACTCTGTACACAGCACACTCCTCAACCCTGCATTCTGTATGCAGGGCACTCCTAAACCCTGCACTCTGTACACAGCACACTCCTCAACCCTGCACTCTGTACACAGTGCACTCCTCAACCCTGCACTCTGTACACAGCGCACTCCTCAACCCTGCATTCTGTATGCAGGGCACTCCTAAACCCTGCACTCTGTATACAGCACACTCCTCAACCCTGCATTCTGTACGCAATGCACTCCTTAACCTTGCATTCTGTACACAGTGCATTCCTCAACCCTGTGCTTTGTACACAGCGCACTCCCCAACCCTGCATTCTGTACACAGCGCACTCCTCAACCCTGCACTCTGTACACAGCGCACTCCTCAACCTTGCACTCAGTACACAGTGCACTCCTAAAGCTTGCACTCTGTACACAGCGTACTCTTCTCAAAAGGAGCTCTCTCCAGTGCTCCAATATGCCCCCTGAGCCAAGCCTACAGCTGTCCAATTAGCAGCACTTGCTCTCCTCTATTTTGATGGCATGGTTGGTGTCTGCTAATTCACATTACAACCACTGTTGATTTATAAGTGTCAACAGAATATATGTTTTTTAGGGAAGTAACTTGTTACCACAGTCACACAAGACTGACCTTAGTACTAGACAAGGGCATAAAGTAGCAATACACAGTCATGATAGTATTTGTACAATACACTGGTAATCGTGGTCATAAATTGACAAAACACTTGTTGCATCATGCAAAACTACAACACTATATTTGGTATACCACGTATGACACACCATGTAAGAGAATAAAATTACTTGCATGTTTTGCCAAAGGTCATTACTATATTTACATTTAGACAACCACTATATATTGTTCTTGGCCGATAGTCATGGCTTGGCACGTTTAAAAAAACACAAACATACTTCCAAAATACTTCCAACAAAACATATTGAATTGCAGTTTAGTATACCAGAAGGAAAGACTGATTAAAGTATAACATTAAATGTACTCAGCAAGATGATTTGGCTGCCTCTGACAAGTCTTTACAAACGTATACAATATCTGATATGTGCTTACACTGTAGATCTTTACAAAACTATGTCTGAGACTTGTGGCTCAGGGCATATTAAGTCATCTTCTCATTAGCAGACCGCAGATTGTCACAGCTATGATCACTTACTGCTCTTATCCTGCCATGGGTTCACGGATTCCTTTAAGGTCTGGATGGCACACTCCTCTCCTTTTCCTAAATTATTATTAGACAGAATAACAACTTTATGGAATACATTTGGGGAAACACAGATTTATTAAACAAATGCACATTTATAAACAATACTGAACCCTACTACCCATCACCCAGATGTTGTATTTTGTGACACTTTTGAGTCCAGTGAAAACTAAGGACGCACTCAGTTAAGTCCTCTCATACTCCACTATTCACTAGGCTCTAGTGTCTCCAAAATGTATTCCTGGCCCGCATGGGCTCGTTTCCAAAATGATTTCTGTAATTTCTTGCCTTAGCCCTCTGGTATGCACAGTGAACGAATGAGTGACCCAGAATCCAAATGCATCCTTTTGGATCTAAAATGAGAGAATGGTTAAAAATCCAGCCTCACAGAACAATCTCCTTGGTCATCCCTGATGGACTACCCTTAATCCAATATGCAGTCCATCACTCCATCCACATTCGCCTGTATGTTTGTATGTTTGTATGATCCTGACCTTCCTCTAATGACGGCTTTAATCCCCCTCACCAACCTTTAAATACCACACAACCCTGTGCTTTATTCCCTAATCACCCAAACATTTTTATTTAATAAATTAAATATATCCCCTTATTAAATAGTGAGTGAAAATGTATCAATAAACAAGCGGTGTAAATAATATACTGTGTGTGTGTAAGTGTCACATCATGCATAAAAGAACAATGAACATACTTTTAAAAATACTGCACATATAATTTAAGTGATACACCAACACTCAGTGTATAAACAGTGAATATCCGCTCATAGTCAATTTCTCTGTGAATACATCCACCACGTACCAAATATTACTTATTATTCAGTCCTTTTCCTCTGTGGACCACATCTACTAGTAATAGCTTTCTCACCAGATACAAATGATCTCTTGGGTCATATAATACCTTATAATGGCAGGTTTACTGTACAAAGCCTCCAGATCTCCATTGCAATCCTTCCCTCTCCAGTGGTTCTCCTTGCTCATCCAGCTCTTCACTCATCATGAGAAATATAGGAAAACGATTGCCATTGTGCAGCAAAACAACCTTCATATAAATATTAAAATCATTATTGGCATACAATAGCCTGGAACAGGCCCCAAATACAGTAAATCCTGGAAATTCCAGGTTCCCCACAGAATCTGATGTCACATCCTGCCATTAACACATTTCATCTCTAGGACTTCCTCGGGAAGGCAACCTTACAACCTGAAGGCTCTAGGCAAAATCTAAGCATCTGAGCATGACTGTGAATTGATAAACTGATAAGGCAGTACCATCCCTATGCCTCAGAAGCTGAAAACCCCCTCTGCCTTCAGTGTACCAGTATTGCTCTATTACTTTGACTGGGCAGAAGGCATTGTCTCTGCTTCTCAATACTACCCATTCCACTTTGTCCTTGTGGTTGGTCTTGGAGCTCACAATCCCGCAGAACCTGCAAACTGAAGCCTCCCTCTCTGGTGTGGGCCACTAGCTCACTGATCCTGAAAGCACCAGCCAAGGCCATTAGAGAACTGGCTTAAAAAAATCACTGTCATTCCATGGCCCCTTACACATGTGTGATAATGCCTGCAACCCCTGCACCAATTGCTTCTCCCCTATGGGCTCTTTACTCTGCTGTGTATACAGTAGATTGCAATTTGGCCAACAACATGCTCTGCCTTTCTTTTAGCAGTATTGTAAGCAGGGATTACTTTGTTGCCCATTTAGAATTGTTGCTCCTATAAAATTCTTCCTGGATAGAGAATGAGCTCATTTCCTCCTGGCAGGATCATATATATACCCTGGGTAGAGCGTAGTTCTGGCCATTCCAGTCTAGCTAGTGGGAAGAGAAGAGCTACAGGAGAAGGATGTCTTAAGAGACTTTCTTTTCTCCATTAACCCAGCAATGGGTATCCCTGCTATTGGGCACAATAAGGTACACCACTATCAGACTATAAGAGAGAGAACTGTTGATTGACTGAAAAACTGAGAAGTGATTATTACAATGGGGGGGATGCCATCAATGGACTTATGTTAAGAACTGTGCCAATAAAAGAGAGTCGGACGAAGCCTATTGCTGCTTCTTGTGTCTGAAGAGGTGGAACCTTAGTAACCTTGCTGTTATGAAGTGCACCTCATGCAGGGCAGCCTTCAGAACATTTGGGGCCCCTTACACAGCTTTAGACCTGGGCCCCCCCGGGCCTGACCACCAACATTTCCTAGGGCCCACCCACTGGCTGTTCCACCAAATCCACCCACCGACCATACCACCAAGTTCTTTACTGCACCCACTTTTATTTTAACACTCTTACAACTTAATATAGAAAAATTAAAAGTGTATTACAAGTCATCAATGCTTTCAAGATTTAATGGTAAGGAATTATATTTTATTTTCAAGAAATGTATTAAAATTTTGAAAGGATACATAAATGGAAGTCAGCAAACAATGACTTAATCAGTGTACAATCAGTCAAATGGCATCAAACATTTCCCATAAGATATAGGATACGGTGGAGAGCAGTTTACCAACCAAATTGATATGTCAGAGGTACCTATGAAAAAATGCAAACTCCTAACCTGGAGTAGTAAGTTATTAGAGAAGTTAATGTTGCGTTATGGATTGCTAGTATTTGCTAGGTCATAAGCAAGGGGAAGTACCCGACTCAAGGTTATAAAGTGGTAGATGGTCAGGGAAAAAGTCAAACGAGTCTTTCATGTCTGCTGATTATATATGGAGATATCAATAAATTGAAAAGGAAGAGAAAGAATGGCAGAACAAGGGGATTAGGAGAGAAAGAGAAAAAAAAAAAAATGGAAGGGGAGGGGGGAAGAGAGGTATATTAGATTAAAGGGTGTGGGATGGGAAAAGGGTGTGGGATGAAGCCTGCCACCATGACGAGGAAGACTGTTTTGAGCAGGACCCTTCACTAACACTAACTGTGCTACCTTTTCAATGCCCCCCAGTCTATTCTCCCCTAGAAGATCTAAAAAAAACAACTCCAAAGCAAAAAGAAAAAGCAAATATATTCAGCAAAGAGACATCCCCATATATTTACCAAAGAGACATCCTCATATATTCAGCAAAGAGATAGCCTCTGTATATTCAGCAAAAGACATCCCAACCCAGCAAAGAGAAAGCCCCATATATCTAGCAAAGAGACATCGCAATCCAGCAAACAGATGGCCCAATGCAGCAAAGACACATCCCCATATATTCAGCAAAGACATGCCAATCACAGCAAAGAGATAGCCAAATTCAGCAGAGACATCCCTATATATTCAGAAAAGAGACAGCCCAATCCAGCAAAGAGACATCCCCATATAGCAAAGAGACTCCTGATATAGCAAAGAGACAGCCCAATCCCAGAAAGAGACAGTCACAGCACAGGCTCACATCCAGCAACATTGTCAATCAATTTACCATTGTGATGTCTAGCAACTTGTCTCCAGACCAATCCACAGTGAGAACTGAGCAGTCTGGCAGGCAGCCCCCTCACACCTGTATGCACTAGTCCCCCCTCACACCTGTACGCACTCAGCCCCCCCACACCTGTATGCACTCAGCCCCCCCACACCTGTACGCACTCAGCCCCCCCACACCTGTATGCACTCAGCCTTCCTCACACCTGTATGCACTAAGCCCCCCCACACCTGTACGCACTCAGCCCCCCCACACCTGTATGCACTCAGCCTTCCTCACACCTGTATGCACTCAGCCCCCCCACAACTGTATGCACTCAGCCTTCCTCATACCTGTTCGCACTCAGCCCCCCCACACCTGTACGCACTCAGCCCCCCCCACACCTATAAGCACGCAGCTCCTCCTCACACCTGCATGCATGCAGCCCCCCCACACCTGTATGCACTCAGCCCCCCCACACCTGTACGCACTCAGCCCCCCCACACCTGTACGCACTCAGCCCCCCCCACACCTGTACGCACTCAGCCTTCCTCACACCTGTACACACTCAGCCCCCCCACACCTGTACACACTCAGCCTTCCTCACACCTGTACGCACTCAGCCCCCCCACACCTGTACGCACTCAGCCCCCCCACACCTGTACACACTCAGCCTTCCTCACACCTGTATGCACTCAGCCCCCCCACGCCTGTATGCACTCAGCCTTCCTCATACCTGTTCGCACTCAGCCCCCCCACACCTGTACGCACTCAGCCCCCCCACACCTGTACGCACTCAGCCCCCCACACCTGTATGCACTCAGCCCCCCCACACCTGTATGCACTCAGCCCCCCACACCTGTATGCACTCAGCCCCCCCACACCTGTACGCACTCAGCCCCCCCACACCTGTACGCACTCAGCCTTCCTCACACCTGTATGCACTCAGCCCCCCCACACCTGTATGCACTCAGTCTTCCTCATACCTGTTCGCACTCAGCCCCCCCACACCTGTACGCACTCAGCCCCACCACACCTATAAGCACGCAGCTCCTCCTCACACCTACATGCATGCAGCCCCCCCACACCCGTACGCACTCAGCCCCCCCACACCTGTACGCACTCAGCCCCCCCACACTTGTACGCACTCAGCCGCACCACACCTGTACGCACTCAGCCCCACCACACCTATAAGCACGCAGCTCCTCCTCACACCTGCATGCATGCAGCCCCCCCACACCTGTACGCACTCAGCCCCCCCACACCTGTACGCATTCAGCCCCCCCACACTTGTACGCACTCAGCCCCACCACACCTGTATGCATTCAGCCCCCCCACACTTGTACGCACTCAGCCCCACCACACCTGTACGCATTCAGCCCCCCCACACCAGTATGCACTCAGCCCCCCCACACCTGTATGCACTCAGCCCCCCCACACTTGTAAGCACTCAGCCCCCCCCACACCTATAAGCACGCAGCTCCTCCTCACACCTGCACACTCAGCCCCCCTCACATCTGTACACACTCAGCACCCCCTCCCCTCACACCTGTACACACTCAGTCCCCCCCAAACACACACACACAGCTCTGCCCCCCCAATGCACAAACAGCCCCCTTCCTTCACTTGCACTCACACAGCCCCTACTTGTAAAGGAGATCTTCCTAGTCCCAGCTTTTGTTTCCACAAAACTGACAGGTCACCGAGGCACAGAGTGGAGCCAGTACAGGCAGCACACATGAGGAGTGTACATGCTGGAAGCAGCCACAGGTGGCAGTAATTAGCTGATGTGAGCTCAATGGCACAGAGCAGCTGCCAACTCTTGTGTGGTACTAGTGAATGCATAGAGAAAGACATGCAGTCACGCTCCTTCTGCCCTTGCCTTCTCCTGGCACTGCTATGCAGCTAGGCCCCTTGTGACAACCAGGCCCTCCAAGTGTGTTTCGGCTGTTTCCCCCTGATGATGGCTCTGACCTGATGAAGCACCCATTGGTGGAGAGGGAACCCAGTGTACCCAACTGTATGCAAACCTGGTCAGGCTAGAGGATGATGGTGGACAGGGAAATACGAAGTCTGCCCTGTAACAATGCTTAAGTCATTGGGACTGGTGCAGTAAGTGTTCCCGGTTTCAGTGGTGTGATTACCAAGGAGGACCTGGAGTATAGTGAGAGCATGAAAGTGGTGAATAACATTCACAACTTGTCTGAGGCACTCCATACATGTAAGTATATTAAAGATGAGAAGAGAGTTCAGGGAGCTGTGGATTGACCATATGGCCTGAGTTAGGCCTGAACACCTAACCCCGTTACTGTTGGCAGGCTCCCAGTGAGGATTGAGACAGGGACTCTCTCTCAAAGCCTAGACCTACCCACAGTACCTTCCTAACCCTGCTGACCACTGTGACCTTGGCTACAAATCTGCTACCATCTCTTTCAGTAATCTGTACACGCCTTATGTGCTGATGTCACTGCCTTAACACAGTTGAGGCAGTGACATCAGCATGTACAGGAAAGATGGCATGTCCCGCGGCCGCTCTATGGTTGTTAAAATACCTAATGTTTGTAAATAGTGTAAATACCTTTTAATAAATCCTTAAGTCTGTACATATTGCGCTATGAGACTTCTTTGCACTTAATACACACCTTTGCCGATGAGTGCCCAGAGTGGAGCACATAGTCCTGTGAAGGTGACATAGTTGCTGTATCTGGCCAAGGGAGTCACTCGAGGACAGGAAGCGCAGGGGCTGTGAGCACTAACTCTTGAGCCATCCTAATCACTATTGATCTCTGATATGAGATCATTTTGGTCTGGTAAAAGGCTCATGTTTTCTGGTGAAACACACACAAGCACTAGAGCACTTTTTTGGCATATGACCACCTGGCACTTACTGTATTCAAGTACTCTTGGATGGGCTCTATGTGAGTAATATAAACTGTATTTATTTTAAATATTGGTTGATATATTATTTGCACTTGTGTGTGATGTAGTGGGAATGATTCTTCACTATGTATTTTTGCACATTCAGGGGCATTCTGCTGATGATGGGAGCATTTTCATTGTGAAGGCCCAGGGACAATAAATTCCTTCCTTATTTTTCATGCTTTTTTATATTTTTTGGCACATGACCTTTACACGTAACAACATGCAGTTATCAGAATACATACTTTTATATAAGTACTACCAGCAAAGAAGAGATTTTGTACGCACACGTCCCTTCACCCACCCCTCTGGTCTTTGCTCTGTTCACAATTCATGGCCACCTGAAGAAACTTCACATTCCAGGGGTGTCAGATGATTGGTTCCCTGCTGGGCCTTGTGATGCCTTACTCTCATCCCAATGTCATTATTATGTCCAGTAGTAACAAATAGGGCCAGCAGAAAGAACCACAGTGTGCAGGAGTAGCTTTAAAACTGAACTATATTCAGATATAAACTCCATGCAGCTCTGTAGGCAATAATAAATCTTTTTTTTTGCAACTAGTGTTCAGCAGGAGCTGGCCGAGATTCAAACCATGTGTGAGTGGGCTGAATGTACTCAAGTTGACCAATCAATTAACTTGGGCACTAACAGCCTGCAGATTTCTACATATGATTATCACTAGCGGCTGTTATAAGGACTAGCAATAATTACTGTCTTCTCAGGGTGGGAAAACACAATGGCTCACCAGGAGGGATTCCCCTGTCAACACTGTCTGTGGTTGAAGGAAAGAAATTTGCAACATCTATGGCCTGCCTTAGTGCCTGAATTTGTCTTAATATCAACTTCTCATTACTCAGACTGTGAGCGAGAGAGGAACCACTGGGAGCCAATTAGTTGAGCAGCATGAAAATGTGCAAAGAGGATACCTTATCATTTTTAGGCTGTCCAGTCAGCAGGCTAGGGGTGGAAAGAGGACATCGCTGGATCCCATATACAGTTTATAATAGTAACAGGTAAAGTGTTGTCATTCACTTGGGGATATTGTGTGACAGGGCTGGGTAAAACTGACCATACACACAAACAAGATGGATCGAGGAATCCCCTCTGCCAGGAAATTGTATATACTAATCTGCAGCTGAATGGCTACAGCAGCTGATCAAAGGAAAATTTACCAACATGTCCTTTTGATTTCCATCGAGCAGGGGAGCTAAAACACTGATCAAAATTCTCTTGCTGGACCAGTCGAATTTTGATCTGTGTATGGCCAGCTTTAGTTTCAGGACTGAATGGACAGAAATTCAAATCTTTTAGCTGATAAAAATAGCTTCACTGTATGTATTTTATCTGTGTATTAGGTTGTTCAGCTTTAAGTAAAATATACATGAATTTTGTAGTCTAGTCTAAGACATTTTTTTCCAGTGGGGCCATATGCAGTCTATATATAATCACCAAGATCAAATGGCTATAATGAAACAATAATTCAAAATGCAGAAGATTCCCTTCAAATAATAATGTAAACTGTGTGTCCATATATATTTCTGTCAGTTATAAATACTCTGACTGCTGCTGTTATAGAAACATAGAAAAGTGACAGCAGAAAAATACCGAATGGTCCTTCGAGTCCACCCATTTTTTTGTTTTTGTTTTTTTTTTGTTAGCTTTTTTGTCTGAGTATAGATCTATGCATGTCCCAGGCATGTTTGAATCTATTTACTGTTCAATGGCTCAGTACCTCTGCCAGAAGTTTATTCCAAGCATCAACTACTCTTTCAGTAAAACAATACTTTCTGAGATTAGGTTTGAACTTTCCTCCAGTTAGTTTAAGGTCATGTCCCCGAGTTTTTTATTTTTGTTTGTTGAAAATACTGCCCTCCTGAATCTTATTCACCCCCTTGATGTATTTAAAAGTTTCAGTCATGTCTCCCCTTTCCCTTCTTAGCTACAGACTGTACATATCAGGTTCCTGAAGTCGCTCTTGATAAGTTTTAGCCCCTAGACCTTTCACCATTTTTGTTACCCATCTCTAGACTCGTTCTATCTTTTTGTAAGTGAGGTCTCCAGAATTGGACACAGTATTATATTATTATATATTGAGAACAATAGCCAGTATACAAAAACAAAACTCAATTGACAGCCTCTCTTCAACAAAACTTTGCTATAGGTGTTTTCTGGGTTTGCAGCTATCACATAACTACCCCAAGTTTCATAAATCCTAACAAAATTGTTTATGAGCACCAAATTTCTCTTTCAGAGCAAAGTCATGTTCAAGTAGATAAGAAAAACTTTTTGCCATGCAAATAAACTTCGTTATTCTTAAAATTTGCTTCTCTAATGATAGGAAAATTCAAGAACAAGGGCAGCCATTATTTTACGTCTTGTTGTCACATCATCTGTCAGAAAGGCTGGTGACTCATGTCTAGGCTCCAAGCAGCTAACAAGCTAACGATGGCTCTTGTTCCATAAACAATTAGACCATCGGCGCTACATTTTTAACAAGGTCACCCTTAACCCCAACACATCAGGTCATAGAGTTTCCTGGACATTTGATATTGTAGAATTAAATATAAGACAACAGGAAGAGAATAAGGAGGAGGTGGGTTAAGCAAGAGGTCCATTGTTTCTGCTGACTTTGA
The DNA here is from genome assembly GCF_062004578.1 of Staurois parvus. Lineage (NCBI taxonomy): Eukaryota > Metazoa > Chordata > Amphibia > Anura > Ranidae > Staurois > Staurois parvus. The sequence continues at coordinate 678,067 of NW_028318261.1, read as the reverse complement.
ATTAAAACCAACAATATTGGATTCTTCACTTGCAGTCCTGACACCAGTCTCGATCCTGAGGCTTTGCAGAGAAGACTCACCTAATTTTTGCATGTCATTATTCAATTCATTAAAGTGTCCAGTTTAACCATTTTACAGTATATGCTGTGCTAAAGATATAAAGGCAACCAATAAAGTAACTATATCCACTTCCTCTTGCCTCCTCCTTTATGTCTCGACACGAGGCCTCAGACTAATAGATGTTGAAGAGCTATCGAAGAGACCCGTGAGTTTTATGGGCAGAGGTGACATAGTCAATTTTTCACATAAGGAAACAAAAAAGAAATTTGCGTCATTTCGGCATCATATTTGCGTGTATATAAATGAAAACAGGAGCTGGTGTAGTTAGAAAAAAAATCATTGCACTTCTTAGAGGCTCCTCAAGACAAAAAGTGAAGAAGATAAAGATAGACTATTCAGGTAAACCCAGATTTTTCAATACGAAAGTAATAATACTTAATACTATTGTATATTTGTACTACATAATTTTATATGTTTCTATTACTTAGAAGGAAAGGTACAACATTTATTATTAAAACTTGTGCAAAAAATGTACATGTAACATCAATTAAAATTTCTTGCAAGAAAATGGTACACTGATGCTAATGTTATGAAGCTAAACATTTGAAAGTTATTTAATGAATATTTGCTTTTCAGATGATAAAATAAACCTGCTAAAAATGTTAGTGTTTGGTAGATACTGGAGAACAAAGATACTGACTTGTATCCTTTTTAATATTATATCCCTTGGGGATTCTATTGGCAGGATCTCTCTGCTAAGAGTTTCAGGCTCTGTAGATGCCTGTGGTCATTGGGAAGGTTCCCACTCTCCCTGTTGGGTTTTCCACTTGTTTTGTAATATGGAGAATGCACCAGCAGATGATGGAACAACCAACAGTGGGGGGGGGGGGCAGCACCTTGAACCTACAGGTGAACATGAACAGAGCCAGGAACAATGACAGGGAGATCTCCCAAGTAAAGTATTAAAAGGCATATAAAAAGCTAGAGATTGGTTAAGCCTATCAGTCTAAACTTTTTATAATAAAAATATTACTTTTAGGTGGTCTCACTCTTTATAAAATGTAAAAATCACAAGTTGTCTATTTTAACATAATTACAAATATTTGGGCTGCTTATAATGTTGTGTGCATTCCATATTATTCATGCCAAAATTGCCTAAAAGATACCTGCTGTAATCTGTTTAGGATTCTGTGTGAAAATAGCTGTGATATATTGATATATACTATAATATACAGCACACATATATATACTGTATATACACTATAATATACTGTAAATATAAATTTTATCTGACAAGTTATAGCATCATGCTGACTGCTCCCTTTTCATACCCATAGAAGTGTATTACATTATAAAACAACCATAGCAAGCCTGTTTGCTTATATACTCAGTAGTAGACAACCTGTGCTGTGTAAATTAATGAATAATTTCCATGTATTTCTTTGCCTTTATAATAACTACTGACAAACTTCTTATGAGTTATTGAAACCTTTTAAAACCTTCTAAATATTTTAATTTTACAAATAAAAGTTGAAGCGTCAGTCTATCCAAAATACCTAACATCATTCAGATATTAAATTGACAATATCTCAGCATTTCAAGATCCTCTAAATGGAGACTGAGATCCAAATGGGATTCAGTCTCTCAACTGGGTTTGATTTGTTTTTGGAGGAGGGGTGAATCTCCCATTAGAAAAGGTGGAAAATCAGCAGAAAAGGTACAAATACAAGGCAGGGAAGAACAAAGAACTTTGGTGGGAACATTTTGAGCATCCAAGATAAAATGTTGTTGCTGGGTGACTCAACTCATTACCATGTACATATAGTTAGTCTGGCTGAAAAAAGACAAAAGTCCATCCAGTTCAACCATAGAAAAAAAAGTTATAATCCTATACCCACAGTTGATCCAGAGGAAGGCAAATAAAAACCCTGCAAAGCATGATCCAATTTGCTCCTGCTGGGAAACAAATTCCTTCCTGATCCCCCGAGAGGCAATCGGATATTCCCTGGATCAACTTTACCTATAAATGTTAGTATCCAGTTATATTCTGTGTATCTAGGAAAGAATCCAGGACTTTTTTGAAGCAATCCACTGAGCTGGCCAGAACCAACTCTTGAGGGAGTCTATTCCACATTTTCACACCTCTCACTGTGAAGAAACCTTTCCGTGTTTGGAGATTAAATTTTTTTTCCTCCAGACGTAAAGGGTGCCCCCTTGTCCTTTTTGATGACCTCAGGGTGAATAGCTCTAAAAAATTTAATTGATAGATTTGATTGTTTTGACTCTTTAATAATAGAATAATTATCAGGTTTGGCAAATATATTAATGTACAGTTTTGCAAATTTAGACATTTAAAAGTGGTTCACATGAAATATTGTTGGCTGCTAAAAGGTGTACAAAACATACTAAAGAAGTAAAGTTCTAAGGTTAAAAAAAAATTACTTTTGAGGAGCATTGTAGACGTGTGTTATTCCACAGCAACGAATCAGTAAGCATCTTTCATTGTTTGTGCTCTAAATTAATTCAATATTATGTGATTTGGTGCTATGAGATAATGTACTTTGCACACTATTATCTTGCTGTACTTCATATTGCATAGACAATACAAGTCTAATTTACAAGTGTAAAGTGGTGGACACTTCAAACTGCTAACACTTTATTTTTCCAAAAGAAATGAGATTAAGATTTTTGTTGTATGTAACAAATGCAATACTATTTTAAACCTGTACCATGCTAAGAATGGTGGGCTGTCATTCTTTGAAAATGCAGGTTGCCTAGAACAAGGAGGCATATTATATAGTCAAAGCAAAGTCGGAGCTGCTGGTGTGCATTCCTGTACAGGGTCAGTTACATAAAAAGTATTGATGCCAATGGATCCTGAGCAGCCAATCAATGCCTCTTACACATGTCCAGTTCCTTAGCTGCATTTTAGGCCAGAGGGAGCAATCATTATGCTTTTTGGAAGAGAGTTCTTTAGCTCACAGGTAAGTTCTTGGGAGTTACTGAATTCAGACAGCATTTGGGGCAAGTACACATAACAGCAGTTCTGCTTTAAAGTCAATTTAGCCCTAAAATACAGGTACCACTTATTATATACTGCACCCCCATCTAAATGCAGTATTATATCTGTGTAATACTTGTGAGGAAAAGTTAGAAAATATAATTATCTTACAGATTCCACATTAAAGAGACATCAGAAGAAAACACTCAAGCACAGTGCATAATTGGGCAGAGTTCCTCTGGGGGTTGAGTGATACTTATGTCCATATAATATACACAGAGATCAGTGTATAATATGTATCACATTATAACATGATATAACATGAAAATATTTAATGCTTTGTAGTGACATTGCACAGGGCATGGAAAAAACAACTGCTGGGCGAAGTTTCTTTCGGATCACAGTCCTTCTGGGGTACTGCATTGTGTTGTCTTCTCCAGCCATAATCACCACCATTCGGAATCCAAACAGGTAACGGGCAAATTATTGCTTTTTTCCTACAATTTGGGTAGATAAGGTTTCCACTTCATATTAAGGAAGCTGAGTAAAAGTGGGATCCAACAAGAAAAAACTTGTATTGAGCTCCTGTTCAGATGTTATTATATAGGCATTGAAGCAGAAGAAAATAAGGGAAGGGGACACACATGGTATTGCTGATCAGACCTCACAAAACTGATATCAGTTCAGCTCTGTATGGGGTCTAGTACTATGAATCATTCTGAGACACCATACCTGAAATCCTTACCCCCACCACTACCTTGCTACTGCTATAGTCAACGAGAATTCCAACCCTGCTGGTTTTTTCAAATCCTAAGAGGTTGACATACCCACCAAGCTGAGGCAGTGTAGTGGTCCTAAGGACTAAGAGTCAGGAGGAGACCACAGATATTGTAAAAGTATGGCTTCATCTGCCTGATGACATCTATAGAAGGAAGGAAAGGAAAGACTTTGCAACAGCAGTCACGTGACTGCAAATCACTGGCAGAGCTATGGATGTTGGTGAAATGAAGACACTACTTTAAGGATTCAGCTGCATTATTGGCCCTGCACAGACAGACTCTTCCTGGAACTTTGAAAAAAGATTTAAAAAAGATAATAACAGATTTATTACAACATGTATGCAGCTAATATAAAAGCATTGTGGAGGCAATATTTAAAAGATGGATTATTGCATAGCCCTTTCTTCCACTTTAATGGAAACAATTTAATGTTAGAAGTCATACCTGCAACACATAACCTAAAAAATATACATTAAAGGTATCCACTGCATTACAAACATTTGAAATTATTTTTTTGGACACAAGGAGCTGATGATGACATGATAGCCACAGATCATAATTATATCAATGTACAGTACATATACCCCAAATTAATTAATATTGCTGTTTACTATTGGTTTCTTTTTCATTATCCATCCATTCTCCATGCTATTACTAATTATATATTTGTGGTTTCTTTTATGGTTTGATAGGTAGAAGTTGCATTAGAATTTTTACTACTCAAAGATTATCTACAAAACTTTTCATCTTTTGATAGTCAGCCTTCTCTGTCAAGCTTAATGACAACCTTATAGATATTTAATTTACTGCTAACAATATATACTTAAATCATATTTTAGAAATAAAGAGATAATTAATTAATATTCAAAAAATAAATCTTATTAAGAAACTAATTTACAGTTACATCCTCTTCTCTTCTTTAATTACTCTTCTCTTTCTCTATGTGGATGATGGCACTGGATTTTAATTTAAAAAATCTAACTACCATTTTCCTAATTGATACACAGCTGTCACATGACCCAGCTCTTTCCCAATCTGTCTGCAGGGAAAAAGTGGCAGGAGGAGATTCTACTCCTCTGCTGCTGGTCACATGTTTAAAATGAAAAAAAGCCTTTGGAATACAGAGCAAAAATACTATCAATAAACTGTTTTAAATTGACATACAAGTATCTATTTGAAATAAAATCTTTGTTAATTTTTGGCAATAACATGGTGCGGGTGAATTTCTGTCAGTCACAGGCTAAGTCAGATCCTTCCACCCTGTGTCTTAGATTAACAGGGAGGTGAAGCCTCCATCAATGAAGATATAATATCCCATCCCCCATTGTGTTTAGCTGGTTAGAGGGCATGGAAGAGGAAGGAGGGAGTAAGTAAGATGTGGGAGGGAATGCTCAGGGAAGAAAATACACTGAAACCTGAGCATATACACTAGCTGCCAAAACTGCTCTGTAAAATCCCCAATTGCAGTGGGGACAAGGACAGAAGAGGGAGACAGAGAACAGCAATTTTAACCAGTTTTTTTGCAGAATGTAGAAAACAAATCTGAGTGAGTATGAACAACATATAATAAAGCATTTATTGATAGTTTTTAATAATGTGGGTTTAATGACATTTTAAGATTTTTTTTCCTTCCATTTGGTGAGCTGGCCAGTAACATACCTCCTGTATAAGAGTTCTTACACTCTGTATGAAGGAGCAACAGAAACACCTTTGGAAAGAAGTATTGCCAGTCTGGGAAGAGGGGAGTGTTAGATGTACTAGCAGATTTAGATACACTAAATAAATTGACGCTAAACTCCAGCTAACACTTTATAAGTAGTTAGAGCAACAGTTTTGTTCCTTTTGGAATAAAGGTTTTACATAAATAGATAACAGCTAATCATTAAACACAACTCTGTCAGTGGTAAATGATCTGTCTCAACCTTCTCACTGGTACATCCACAGGTCAGATTGTTCTGTTAAAAAACAACAGACTTACTGGCAGGATCACCAGAAGAAAATAAAAGAAAGAAAATAAAAAAGAAAACTAATGCAGCCACTACATCTAAGAACTGGTAAACTGCAATATTAATACATGTTTGCTATGGTATTATAACTGCTTTAACTACTATTTCATCAGGCAGACAGTTGAAAAGTGCACACACTTACCTAAAGGATTTCAACACAATCTTTGGATATTGAACACTGACCAACATGAGAGTAAGCAGGTGCTTCCTAAGAAATTGATGTTTACAAGACTAGGTGACTAATATACAGTGGGGTTGATTTACTAAAGTTAAATAGACTGTTGTCTTTGCAGGGGAATTTTTCACTTTGCAAGGGAATTTTCCTTTAGTTTAGTGAATGTGGCAAAAAATAGTTGTTGGACAATTGGTTTATGCTGTTATTAATAACTCAGCAAGCATTGAGAGAAATAAAAGCAATTGTCTTGCTCTTCTGCTACTCTAATGTGGATTTTAGATTTATAGCAACCACATGATTCTTTATTGCAGTTCACATGCAGACAACTACATGGTGATCAGTATACAGCATATATTTTTATATTGATGGGCCAGTGAAAGGTTTTAAAATAGAGTCTTCTATTTAAAAGGTTATTGTGGGCTTGAATATTGTGCACTATCGGTGATATTATTGCTGATCCTAAAAAGTTTATCACTTTTTATATATGTGTAGCATTAACCCCCTTAGGAATTGCTGAAGATTTGGGTCCCCCTATAGTCCTGCACAGCCTGGCAACACACATTTCCTTCCAGGCTTGCATTCCAGAGACAGTAAACAGTCCTTGAACTTTGTTTTTTCAATTTTATTAGGGAGGGGATGATAACTTGGATGGGGATAAAGGATACATGGGATGCTCAAGGAACTGTAAAATTGAGGACAACTTCCTGGATCTATGTACAAGTAGTCAGAAGTATTTTCTCTTCTTTTCTTGGAGAGCTAGCCAGCCTCTCCTTGTGTCCCTCTTCAGACCCCAGATAAATCTCTTCTTCACCCAGCTGCCTGAGGGAATCCCTGGCCAAGATGTCCCAGAAGCCACCAAATTAAATGAAAGCAGTCCCAGATGGGGGCTAGTCAGGTTTCCCACCTAAATGCCCTTTCCCCTTATCCGGCCCAGAGTGTGTGGGGTTACTCACTGAGTCTCTCTTGCAAGCTTGTGGGTTGGTGGCTGCTTTCAGGCCTTAAGCTGGGCCTGCTCCTTCCCTGCTTCCCAGGCTGTCCTGTCTCAGGGGTTGGTGAGGCTGAGATATCCTCCCTTCTAGCTCCTCTGCCTGTAGATAGTCCCCCTCTCCTTGTCCCCCTCCAAAGCTGCTTTCTCCATCCTGCTCACTCTATCTTCCACCTGAACTCTCCTGCTGCTGAGCATGCTTGGTGACTCTTAAGGGCTGTCCTGACCCCATGCCATGCCTCCTGCTTGGGGATTGGCCAGGATCCCTTGAGAGTGCAGACCAGCCACTCCTCACCCCTTTCCACTGAATTCTAGAGACTCCTCCAAGTCTCTAGATCAGGGTTAAGTTCCAGAGAGCTGGTCTGCAGAGCATCTCAACCTTAATCGAAATCTGACTCCCTCTAACTATACCACCGGGCTGCTGTTCAGCCTCTAACTAAAAATAATCATCTACCTCCCTCTAGCTACCTAGGAGGGTGCTACATATGTTTATTGGAGGTTTGACTCTCTAAACCTTTTTGTATTTGTTTAATAAACAAGCCACAGAAAATTGACAGGGGTTCTAATTTTTCCCTACTCTTTCCAAACCAAAAAAAGGTTTACTTAAATGCCTAAAGATTACTGTAAGCAAGTAAGGAAATAGAGATAAAAATGTAAAATAGAGCCAAAAATTCAACCTACAAAAGAAAATGGAAAATATTAATATGCAATCTTTCATACTTATACTAGAAAAAAAAGAAGGAGCGCAGTTCAACAACCTCATGCAATAAAAATCTACAAATTTCTTACATTAAAATAAACATTGATTTTTTTGTTGATTGGTTTGTCTTGTGAACTGTAATTGTTCCTTGTGTTCTTTTTTGTAAAACATAGATGCATTGACAAACATGTATAGAAGCAGCATTGATCAATGCTACTGTAACATTCAGTGTGATTAGCATGCTCAGCATGGTCAGCAGTGGGGCTTACTCTGTGGTTGTCCAGCGGTGCCTAAAGTATTTTAGCATTGTCCAGAATAAAAAAAAATAAATGTGCAAAACCACAATACATTCCCTTTAACATTGAGACTACGTGTTGTTTAGTTAAGTGCAAACGGTATATTGATCTAAAACATGGAGACATATCATCTAATATACCTTACATACATACAGTATCTCACAGAAGTGAGTACACCCATTTTTGTAAATATTTTATTATATGTTTTCATGTGACAACACTGAAGAAATGACACTTTGCTACGATGTAAAGTAGTGAGTGTACAGCTTGTATAACATGTAAATTTGCTGTCCCCTCAAAATAACTCAACACACAGCCATTACTGTCTAAACCGCTGGCAACAAAAGTGAGTACACCCCTAAGTGAAAATTTCAAAATTGGGCCCAAAGTGTCAATATTTTGTGTGGCCACCATTATTTTCCAGCACTGCCTTAACCCTCTTGGGCAGGGAGTTCACCAGAGCTTCACAGGTTGCCACTGGAGTCCTCTTCCACTCCTCGACATCACGGAGCTGGTGGATGTTAGAGACTCATGCTCTGCTTCAGTATGTCACAGTATATGTTGGCATTCATGGTTCCCTCAATGAACTGTACCTCCCCAGTGCCGGAAGCACTCGTGCAGCCCCAGACCATGACACTCCCACCATCATGCTTGACTGAAGGCAAGACACACTTGTCTTTGTACTCCTCACCTAGTTGCCGCCACACACGGTTGACACCATCTGAGCCAAATAAGTTTATCTTGGTCTCATCAGACCACAGGACATGGTTCCTGTAATCCACGTCCTTAGTCTGCTTGTCTTCAGCAAACTGTGGAGGAGAAATGGCTAATTGGGCCCAATTTGGACATTGTTACTTAGGGGTGTACTCACTTTTGTTGCCAGCGGTTTAGACATTAATGGCAGTGTTGAGTTATATTGAGGGGACAGCAAATGTACACTGTTATACCAGCTGTACACTGACTACTATGCATTGTAGCAAAGTGTCATTTCTTCAGTGTTGTCACATGAAAAGTTATAATAAAATATTTACAAAAATGAGAGGGGTGTACTCACTTCTGTGAGATACTGTACATTATTGTTGCATGTTAACCACAAATATGAATAATGCATTTTATTATTCTGTTCTTCTAGACTTTGGAGAAGAGATCTTTCTGACCAGTCGATTAGTAATAAACAGATAAATCCCTTTATGTCTGAGCCAGACTCCTGGAAACAGCAGCTCCCTTCTATATCATTGCACAACTGGAGTCTTAAAATGTTAACATCAAATGTTCTCCCCAATGAACCCACCGATGAGAGAGCCAGAAAGTTACTCCTGCAGCCCATCGCAAGGCAGATACTGTTTGGCTCTAATGAGATAACCAAAAAGGTAATGCCAGATGACGCTGAGCTCAACGGTGAAATGTCTGATCAGAGGTGGCTTCCTCCATGGCCTGCAAATGAAGAGCTGGATAAAAGGAGCATTGTGGTGGCTGACGATGCTGCTTTCAGAGAGAAGAGCAAAATGCTCACTGCAATGGAGAGACAGAAGTGGCTCAACTCATACATGCAGAAACTTCTGGTAGTAAACTCCACTTAACCAGCTGTACATCATGTGCTCAAAAAATATATTCACTTACAATAAAAATGATTTCAACTTTTCATTGTGAGCTGTGTCTACATGTGTACGCCTTCTATATTTTTTACCGCTTGTGGCAAACTTTATACTGTAAGGAAGGCCATTGAAAAAAATCAAATATGATCATTTTAGTTACATTACTTACTGTATGTTACTTGAAATAATAACCATTCATAAGTTTTGGGCTGGGGGAGGGGGCAAAACAAATCATGACCATTCTCCACAAAAGAGATTGCCCAACATCTAGCCATAGAACTGTGGATGTCAGCTTGGTAGAAGTAGCTAGTAATCTCTGTGGTCCTGAGAATGGAAGCCTCTGCAGTACTGCTGTATAGGAACTGTTGGTGCTGTCCCCCATTTATATAATCAAAACAATATGATTTAAATATATCAGCAGTAGAAAATGGGCACTTTAGAGGACTTATGGAGAGAAGAAGCAGGCTCTGAACCTTTCAATTACCTGGGTACTTTATAATCAGTACTGGAAATTGCTGTGCTAGAAAGTTCTCATCTGGACATCTGCTTTCACTTTTATCTGTCATTCAGATACTAAGATCTATGCTAACCATAACCCTAGGTTCACATATGTGCGGGTGGTGCCACTGCGGATCCACATGAAAATCTGTGCAGCCACACCATCCGCACAGAGAAATGCGGACCCGCGGGTGGGTACCATTAGTTCTGCACTGGAAAACACAACCATACCGGGAACCGAGGTTCCCGTGCAGGCTGTGTTTTCAAAAGAAGTGCAAGGACTTCTTCCCTGCGTGTCACGGGCACACGAGTCCATTCAAATGAATGTTAAATGTTAAAGAACCCTTGTGTGGAAATCTATGTTTCTGGACTTTGTTTTCAATAAAAGTAAACTGCCATGCCCTTAAAAACAGTTTGGACGGACACAAAACTTACTAAAAATGCATCTACGGCATGAGATGACAATCCCCCAGATCACACATGGAACAACTATACATGACACAAGCAATAATTGGACATTTTGGAGTGCTCTGTAGCATCCAATTTCCAAATATTTGGAAGGAACCACAAAATAAAAATGCCAGTAGTGTATCAAGTTAACATTGAACAAAAAAACCCTTGGGATGGGCTGATATTCAAAAACAGATTTAGTTTCGGATAGAGTGGAGGAAGATTAGAAATCTTGTCAGGTTTTTATTACTCTCTATGCCCTCATTGGGGATATTTACCTTCTCTATCTGTCCTGTTTACAGTTATCATTGAGAGTTAAAGTAAGAGAAAATCCCAAACTTTGGGCTGACACTAAAAAAAGAATAGAGGGGAAATCTTCCAATGAGAATGGAACCAGAAGTGAATGAAAATATCCCCACCAGGGCACAGGTGGAAAAATAAAACTAACGGGTTATAACGCTCTTATACACTATTCAAAATGAAACAAAAAAAAGTTTTGTCTTTAGTTCCACTTTAAATTGGCAGTGCCTACTGCACTTTGCTAATGGATCTTAATAGCTCATTCAAGAAATGTGATTGCAGCAGTCCCTAACATTATCCATTTTTTAGTGAATTCATTTATGTATTTTAAACTACAAAGTTCTCAAACAATTCACACATTAAAAAACAAATATTAAACTGCATACTGCTTCATAATGATGGACTAGAAAACATCTGAAAAATGAATCTACAGCTAAGCATAATTTCTCTAAAACACCTGGTAAATATGTTTTTTTTTCCCTGAAATTTCTGCCACTTTTCTTCACATTTCTTCCCTTCATTATTCGCCTTCTAAACATATTGAACTAACCAAATCCATTATGCTAAAATTTCCACCAACACCACTAGATGTCATGATTTTACTTATGAATTGCAGGTAACAGTATCTATGGGGAGCAATTATTTTCAGTACTTTCTCCAATATCCAGCTCAAGGCTGTCCCATATAATATTAAAATGTACGCAGGAAAGATGAGCGTTAATAAAGCTATCACAGAGCAGTAAATCATTTCTGCAGGCACTAACTGACTGTTGGGCAAGCTCTGGCAAAAATGTTAGCAAATTTACAAGTGAGTTGTATGGAGAATGGCTCTAATTTATCATTAGGAGAACAATACTAGGAGGTCCAACCAGCCAAATCATATGTCCATATCATGGCTTAGTGTAGATTGGGGGACCCAGATAAGTCCTGCTGGACAAAATTTTTAAACAGCGGCGTTACAGTATATAAAATGGAATGCCAGAGGGCGCCGAACTAAGTGCAGTATAATGTGCAAAGTTTTTAAAAAAACAATTGGCAACTCACTTTTTGATGTAAAAACAAAGAAGGTCTCCATGATTTAAATTAGGTCCAGGAAAAAAAGGCGCTGTGAGAGTATAGTAAATCATTTTTACCTCCCAAGGAGCTATACTTTTAATAGAAGCAATATGTCATTATAAGTACATCAGAGTGTGATAGCCAGGACAAGGTAGGAGAACCGTCCGCTCCTCAGGGAACACAAGCCTGGAGAAAACCCTGTTGTAATAGGTGGCTGGAATCGCTGGGGATTACAGCGGTGTTCCAGAGGTGACGTCACCGTGACCTCGGAAAGGGTGGAAAGCGGATCCTGGCCTTGGAACACAAGCCGAGCTGGTACCCTTGACAACGCATTTTGCGAGCATGCGCCTTATCAAGTCTACTTGTTCCCTGAGGAGTGGACAGTTCTCCTACCTTGTCCTGGCTACCACACTCTTTGATGTACTTATCATGACATATTGCTTCTATTAACCACTTTCCGCCAAGCCACTGTAGAAATACGGTGGCAGGGTGGCACGGCTGGGCAAAAGCACGTTTTAAATGCACTTTTGCAAAATAGGTAGGGGTCGCGCATGAGGCGCGTCGCCACCCAACCTGCAACGCCGATCCCGGCCGCGGGTGTCAGTCGCCGGGTCACGACCGGTCATTACCGGCTGTGTCCCGCCAATTAGCGGCAATCACTGACAGAGAGCAGGGCTGCAGTAGCTCTGCTTTCTGTCAGTTCCCTGACAGCTCCTGACAGGCCGATCGGGAGAGAAGAGTTTATTCAGCGTGTCCCGTGCAGTACACACCCCCGCCCCCTAGTAAAACACTCCCCTCACACAGTTAACCCTTTCAGTGAATAAAAAAGTTAACCCTTTCCTCCCCAGTGCCATTAGTACAGTGTCAGTGGGGTTTTTTTTGCACTGATCACTGTATTGGTGTCACTGGGGATGTCAGTGACCCCAAGTCAGTTCCCCCCAGTGTCAGAATGTCCGCCGCAGTCCCGTAGTCCTGCCATAGGTTGCTGATTGCCGCCATAAGTCACTGATGGCCACCATAAGTCGCTGATCGCCACCATTATTAGTATAAAAACATTTTTAAATCCGAGTATCTTTCCCGCCATTTGTAAATGCTATAACTTTCACGTAAACCAATTAATTTACACGTATTGGGTTTTTTTTTAGCAAAGACATGTCGCAGAATGCATTTTGGCCGAAATTTATGATGAAATTTGATTTTTAAATTTTTTTTACTGGACATATTTTACAGCAAAAAGTCCAAAATATTGTTTTTTTTTCTCAAAATTGTCAGCCTTTTTTTTTTATAGCGCAAAAAATAAAAACGCACAGGCGATCAAATACCACCAAAAGAAATTTATGTACCATATTGCATGACCGCGCAATTGTCCGTTAAACTAGCGCAGCGCTGTATAGCAAAAAAATGGCGTAAATTGCAGTATATATACCATAGTTTGTAGACGCTATAACTTTCACACAAAGCAATCAATATACACTTATTGGGATTTTTTTTACCAAAAACTTGTAGCAGAATACATTTTGGCCTAAATTTAAAACCAACTTTGAGTTTACTATATATTTTTTATAGCTGAAAGTAAAAAATATCATTTTTCTTCAAAATGTTTGGTCTTTTTTTGTTTATAGCGTGAAAAATAAAAAGTACACAGGTGATCAAATACCACCAAAAGAAAGCTCTATTTGTGTGAAAAAAAGGACATAAATTTCGTTTGGGTGCAGCATTGCATGACCGCGCAATTATCAGTTGAATTAGTGCAGCGCCGAGTAGCAAAAAGAGGCCTGGTCATTAAGGGGGGTAAATCCTCAGGAGGGCAAGTGGTTAAAGGTATACCTCCTTGGGAGGTGAATATTATTTACTATACCCTCACAGCGCTGTTTTTTCCTAATTCTTCACTAATTTAGTGCTCATGCAGCGGCAGTGATTAGTAACCTCATATGATGGATTCTTCTTGCGCTTGACTCTTTGACTTACTCCATGATATAAATCACTGCTTTCCATGGGTCCGCTAGGTGGACGGTCAGGATGCTGCTTTATTTTTACATCAAAAAGTGAGTCTTTTAATAAAAGTGTGCTCATACTACTGCATGTAATCTGGCACTCTCTGCTGTTCCATTTTATTTTCTCAGACGTCACTTCACTCTTTGACTGCTTTCACACTGATCCATTTGCATTAAAAAAAAAAAGCAGAAGAAAAACATGTGGCTATGAATTCCTATGGAACGCTTCATACTGATCAGTTGTGGGTTCGGTGCGTTTCTAAAATCCCGCTTGCTGCATTTTTGGTGCAGGTTTAGTGCAGTAAAAAAATGCATCAAAAATGCACTTCCCCATTGAAGTCAATGGAAAACGTAGTGAATATTCACCCGTGTTGCATTTTTGGTGCAGTTTTTGAGTCATGTGCTTCAAAACGTGCACTACAAATGCAGCAATAACATGGAAAAAAATACATATGCATTTTTGGCATGTTTTTGCTATGGAAAGTGAAAGCAGCCTAGTGAGGAGCAGCCGTTGGTGTTGTGTGGAGCAGGATAGAGACTTTATGGACTCATGGACCTTTTTTTGGATTAACAAGGAATCTTGGTGAGTGTACATCCGTCTGAGATGGAGGATTCCCCTGTGTGATTGATCTCACGTTCACATCCTGCACTTTGCCATATTGCACTTTATGAATATAAGGACATTATTTGAACGCAGTTGTTGGATGGAGCTATGATTCTATTATTGCAGAAATTAATTTAGTGCAACCGTGAATATCATTAATAATACTATTGATTAATTTTATTGCACTTTAGTGCATTTATTATCACATTTACTCATGGACATTATTTTCCTATAGTTTGCTGATTTCCTGTTTTTTATATATTCACAAGTTTTATGTTCTGTCTCTCCAATCCAAGCATAGAAAGTGTGATCTCTGTAACTTATGCAGGCCATAGACGAGTCATTTATCGGCCAAATTTTAATCCGCATGAAAAATCGGCCGATATTCACGCCGTTAGTGGGGCCAGCCCATCAGCCGTTTTGCGTGGATCTTCTAATTTATTTTTATCGGTCATGCTGGAAAATCTACAAAAAACGTCAGTTTTTCATGGACATTGGTGGCAGCTTCGGAAACGGCACTGACCGATTTTTCGTTTATCGGCCGACAATTTGGCCAATAAACGGCCCGTCTATGGCCTGCATTACAGTTGTGATGAGATAGCGATAACTCCAATCTCAGTTGGATACCACAGTCAGTGACTCAATCGAGATGATATCTTCTAGATCTTGTGAAGTTTATTCCATAAACTGAGAGAATCTTACAACAATGAACATCTGAAAGATGTTCAAAAGATCAAAAGATCATAATGTGCTCTGCTTCATGAGACATGAGGCTTGCAGAAATGCATTTCTGGGAAAAGGGGGAGGGCTATCTATACAGCATTAACTAAACCAAAGGAAAGGGAGGAGCAGACAAAATATAGAAAACACTTAAAGGCATATGACAGTCATGTGAAACATGACATTTTATATATATTTATGTATTTAACTTTATTTTTCCACTTGATACATTTATTTTGTGTTTTTAGCGCTGCACCTTTTTATACATATACTTGTGGGGATTGTTACCTATACCTTGCATGCTAGCTGCTTTATAATCATCACTAGTGCTCGCCTGTATACAACATATTTACACATTCATTTATAGCTTGTGGAGTGTCTCTGTCTTCCCCCCTTTTTCCTTGGTCACCCGTTGATGAGTAGGAAGCGCCTGTCTTGCGCCATTTGCTTGTTTTTGACATTACAGTATCATTTAATGATGACAGGTAGACAAGACAGATGCTCTAAAATAGAGACCTTGCTGCCACAAGCAATATCAGAGAATCACAGAAGGCATCACTTTGGATAGACGACTCAACAAAAAAATGAGTAAAGATGTGAACTTGTTCTTGGGTTGCATATACCCTCCAGAGACCAGTCTCTAGAGCAGCAGTGATCAACTTAATAAATAGAGGGGAATAAAGTGTGGCCCCTGACATATACAGAAGGATGCACAATAACTTAGTATTAAAAAAAATGTACGGTAAAATGCATGTTTTACTTTCCATTACCCGAATACACAGTAATGCATGTAATGCCGTTCTTGCATTGTGGTGCATTGATTCTAAATGACACTGCAATGCACTGTTACTGTACTGGACAATGTACCTGCTCTGCGGCACACCACATCACACATACATTACATGTGTTACATTTAACAAATCATGGGAGATTGTTAGTGCATTAAGGTGCATTGCCAACCCATTCAGAACAAATAGGCTGCCCTAACGGCATGCATTTTACCGCTCCTTAATGTGCACGCCGCAACATACTGCAAAGATGAGAAGTGTCCCTTATGTACAGGCAAGGATTGGCAGTCTGCACACTGGCAGTTTTTGCTTACATTGCTATGGGAGCCATTGTTTACCTAGGGGCCAAAACTCAGAGGGCTTCACACTGGGAGCTGGCAGGCCACTTGTTGAGCACCAGGGCTCTAGAGTAATAGTAACCACTCTCCACCATATGTACAGTAACCCTTTTGTAATCAGTTTCCAGAGTATGTGCATTAACCCCTCAGTGTTCACTCTCTAGTAAATCTGAATTAATACTTTAGTGACCATTCTCTATTGCAGTGTTTCTCAACCTTTTTTCAGTCAAGGCACCCTTTAAAATTGTGGAGAGTCCCGAGGCACCCCATTCTAAAATGTAAACAACTATTCTAATAGTGTTACATAATGTGTAAACATACACACATGTAGGACACCCAATGTTAGAGGTGATTCATTCTTCCAAATCAAATACAATTTTGCACACGGGTACTGACTAGTATTCCAATGTTTCTCTTCTCCCTCAGTTTCTCTCCCTCACTCAAATAACGTGACCCCAGCAGTGATGGAGAGGGGCGGGGGGTGTGAGGGTCAAACAAAGATGCTGTGCAGACAACCAACATCCTCCTTATCAACTGATGATGTCATTGGTTGTTGGAATGCCGGTGGCTAGAGAGTCATAATGGTGCACAATGAAGACCTGTGGCTTTGTGTAACTAAAAGCCAGGCTTGATCCACCTCTGGCTTGTACCCAATATTTGGGCAATTCTTAGGCACCACTAAAGAAACCTCAAGGCACCCCAGGATGCCTGGGCACCTTGGTTGAAAAAGGCTGCTCTATTGTCTGTGCATAAACCCCTTAACCAGTTTCCAGAGTATGAATATTAACCCCTCAGCGATTACTCTGTAATGTATATGTGTTATGCTCTTGGTTCCCAATTTGAACTCTATTTGCAGTAAATTTCTAGTAACCAGTCCCCAGAGTAAGCATTAATTACATGCACACATATTTGTCTTCTTCTACCCTTATAAAGGTGTCTCTCCTCTTTTTGTACAACTCCAACCTACAGTAAATGATGCTGGGATCTAACTACCTATTTGCTTGTCTGCACTAAAATGAAATACTGGATTTGAGAAAACCGAACTTTTAAACAAGTTTCGGAAGTTACACAGTTAGCACTGCAAAATTCAGTTTTAGATTATTCAATGCATATTCTTAATCAGCACAGGGAAATGTTTAAGACTTACTGTATATTCTGATATTTTCTAAAATGAACATATGACTGCTGCATAAGACTCAACTCCAATCATTTGCCCCGTCGGGACAAAATGTGGCAGTAAATCTCCCCAGTAGGGACACAGAGAACAATGAAAAACCAACAGAGTTTGTAATCCCCAATACATTTTGGATGAAGCTGGGCTTTAAGTCTAAACAGAATACAGTTTAAGACAATTAAATTGCAAACGTAGGTTTTAACTGTTATATATTGTCATGCCATTCTACATTCTGGGCTACTCACTCTCTTTTCTTCTTCTTGTAGACCTGTTCTTGATTCACAACAACTTTCCAGCATTGTAGGATATTTTATGATTTAACTGCAGTTGCAATTACATTTTTTAAATGATGTAATTGAATCTGACAATGGCAGTATTAAACATCTGTAGGCTGCAGAAGCAGAAGCATTTCCAGGTTGAAGATTTATTTGTGAATGGGCCTACAGCCTGCATGTCCTTGATACATTTTTCCTTCTGTGTATCTCGACATGCAGCTAAACTCTCCTATTCTGCAATAAACCAGACTGAATGTAATCTTAAAGCTTTATTAACAAAACAGGGTGAGTAAAACTATTGAAAAAACAAATAGGATGTACATATAATCAATATATAAAGTATACAAACACAATTAAATGATTAGGCTGTAGATGGCAATCAGTCCATGCTCACCAGCAATGCTTCCTGTAAGGAATGTAAGTTTAGTCCATGACACATGCTGCAGAGAATTATGGCTGGTTCCTTTCTCTCAGTTATTAAGATGGTGTCTGAGCTCCCAGGTTGCATCTATCTCCTTTTCCTAGACTGAAGGATGATGGGAGCCTTCATTAAAGCTGAACAGTCTTTTGCTTCTACAAAACAGTAAATTTATTCCAAGCTCAGACTAGTGGCCAAATTTATTATTGCAGTCTGAATTTCCCTTCTGGAGGCAGAACAATCAAGGACTATGCCAATAGGTTCCTGAAAGCACTGCAAGACCTGGAGCTTACATCAATAGGGTCTAAAAACAAGAAGCTGTGTATGTCCTCAACTGGAATATTAGTTAACCACTTGCTGACTGCCCACAGTACATTTACTGTAGTCAGGGGGCATGTAAAGCCACAATCAGGTACATATATGCAATTGTGCTTGCATGGGCTTAGGAGAGCATTGTGCGCTTCCCCACCCCATGCGGCTCCAGGTACCAGGCCACTTTGAGTGGCCTGGGGATCATGTGATCACTATGCTATCACATGATCCCATTGTCAACAAAGCTGTTATGAACGAATCTCATTTATAACAGCTCTACTTCCTATACTAGTGAGCTGTGATTGTCCCACAGCTATCACATGGTACCAAGGCCAATCAGAGCACCCTGTATAGTGTGATTAGCTGTAGCTAATCACAGATCAGTAGTAATGACAGCTGTCATGAATGAAAATGTTTTTTAAAATATTTAAAAAACTGAGTAAAAAATATTTTAAAATTCTTTTTACATTTTTTTTTCATACTGTCACCAGTCAGTATCTCTGATAACCGCCACACCAGTCATATGATGATGCTGTACTGTGTAGGTGACAGTTTGTACATAAATCAAAATTGTAAGAAACAAGTTTTATTTCATTTCCTAATTTTCCAAAAAATTGTAACAAAAAAATTGCAACTTCACAAAATTCACCATGCCTCTTACTAAATACCTCAGGCTGTCTACTTTCAAAAAGAGAGGTCACTTTGGGGGTATTTGTACTTTCTTGGCATTTTAAGGGTTTCAAGACATGAGATCGGCCATCAGTACATCAGAACTGATCAATTTTCAAATATACTGTATATACTACAGTTTGTAGATGTTATGCCTTTCACACAAACCAAATATACACTTATTGGGATTTTTTACCAACGACATATAGCCGAATACATTTTGGCCTAAATGTATCATGATTTTTTTTGGGATATGTTTTATAACAGAAAAAAGAAAATATTGTTTTCTTTTCAAATTTTTTGCCCTTTTTTATTTATATAATAAAAAATATAAAAAACAGCGGTAATCAAATACCACCGAAGAATGCTCTATTTGTGTGAAAAAAAAAGATATAAATTTAATTTGTGTACAGTGTTGCATGACCGCACAATTGCTAGGTAAAGTAGTGCAGTTCTGAATAGCAAAAAAATGGCCTGGTCATGAAGGGGGTAAAATCTTCCTGAGCATAAGTGGTTAAAGAAGATCAATCACTAGAAGAAAAAAATTCTTAATTCTCCCAAGGCTTCCTGTGCACAAAGCACTTGTTCCCAATAATATCTGAGCAGTGGAAGTTAAATAAAAAAAATATTTCCTTTCTGTCATTGCCCCTGAAGCCTAAAAATATGAATGCTCCCATAGGGGGGAATTACAGCCAGCATTGACCCCCATCACCTTTCTATTCTGTAGTGCTATGTCTCCTCATCTCTCTTGTTTAGTACACAAAGAATTCAGATCTGCAGCTTGTTATACTGGGCACAGAGAGTGGAAATTGTCAGCTTCTGTTCGGAATGATTGCAGCCACAAACAATGGCTTTCATTCACAAAAACACAAGCTGACAACAGCACACACCTGCCATTATACTTGTCTGAGACAATCTAGTTTAGTACCTGGCTTGTGACATTGTCAGCTTGTATTTTTGAGAAAGATCATTCCCTAGCTGCAGCCATTCACCACACAAACTGACAGTTTCTACTTTCCTTGTCACCTGAAATAGCAGGCTGCAAGTCCAGAATCTGTGTGCACTAAACAGGAGAAGACAGCACAGCAAAGTTCAAAAAACTTCAAATCACTGCAATTTAAAAAGTATATATCATAGGCAATGCAATGTGTTAAAAAAACAAAAAAACAATGTCAACACAAGTCAACTCAATGCAATGGACGTGGTATAAATCCAGTCTAATACAGTATATTTAAAAAAATATACATAACAATGGCTAGTTTCATGCAGGGCAAAGCATTGGACTCACTTTAACTTAGCCCTCCCCAGCAATTTATATATTCCTTCATATTGCTTCCCCCTTGGTCCTTTCAGCCACACTGAGCGAAAGTCCTGTGGAAAATACATATTGCTGAAGTCATAGCTTCCACAGATCTCTGCACCCCATTGTGTGACACTGCTGATTGGCCCAGCGCTGCCACACGGACTGAGGCTCATAGTCCACTATAAGCAGAAGTAGCAGATATTTCCTTTGGATCTCGACTCTTAACAGAGCAAATGAAAAGTAAGTATATGCAGGCGTTTGGTGGTTTAAATCAAACCTGTTGCATAGCCCTGAATGTGGAGAGGACAGATTTGTTTAACCCTTTTTCTTTCAACAAATATAACATATGCCAGCATGTCGGAACTGTTCTGAGCTCACAGAATGAGATAAGAAGGCCTGAACTTATCACTTCTACATGAGTATGCTGAAAGCCATTTTGTTCTGTATATTCTATTTTAATGGTTTTTGAAAACAGACCTTAAGAGCAAACATTCCCAGGTTATACATTTGGGGGGGGGGGGAGGGGTATGGTGGTATCAGACAGCCACATGGTAAAGACTAGACATGATACCAGGTTGTAAGATAAATGGATGAGTCCAGGTCTGGACTGACCAAAGGACAAAATAACTGTTCACAATGATTTTTTTTTCCATGAACCTCTGGAAGAGGTGTGCAAATTAAACTTTACATTGTATATGGTGTTATTATTAATTAACAGGAATATTTTAACCAAAGATGTTAGTTGTATTATTATTAGTATTGCATGAAGTGAATGCTTGCTTGCTTAAGTAGTTCAGGTTTTATATTACTATATTCAATTTCCATATACATATAAATATATGTATCATCTATATTACCGTATTTTTCGCTCCATAAGATGCACTTTTTTCCCCCCAAAAAAATGGGGGAAAATGTCTGTGCGTCTTATGGAGCAAATATTGACCACGCCTCCCCCCGTCGCCACCACCGTGTTAGGGTTTAGAGCCAGAGGACAGCTCTTAAGTGGAGCCCCCTCTCGCCGCTGGCTGTCCCATCCCACTGCAGTGTGCAGGCCTGTACCCAGACTCTCTCCGAAGCTCCTTATCCTACCGTGCAGTGCGCTGCCCTCTCTGAACCCTCAGCCTGCTCTACAGAGAAGTCCAGTCCAGTTTGCAGGAGCGGCTTGTCCTCGGAGCTCCTCCCCACTCTTGGCATGTCAACGCAGGTATTACGCCCCCATTTTCTTCAGTTAACTTGTACTAGCCTTATACCTCTAGCTAAATTGTTTAGTCCAATAACGGTTATAGTCAGCACAAGAGTTGATGTGAAGTAATTTTAACTGCAGTATAAATTATATTCATTTCAATTCTCTGGGGGAAATTCTATTTTAAATATCCCTGAAGCTAATTTCAGCTTCTAGCCAATGGCTTGGCTGGATATATATATATGACAAGGTAGGCAACTTAATGTTATAACTGATCTTGACCTCAGCTATATTCTAAGCTGATTGGATTGGCCTGTGTATGGTATTTTTAATCAATTCATGCCAAGGTACTTGTTGAGCTTTAAATATCTGGTTGTAGAGAGATCACGTGGTCAATTTGCATAGCTGTTGTCACATGTTGCTGAGTTACTGATAGTTTCTTCCACTGCATTTCCAGACAGTTGGTTCTAATTTATTAATATTTGAAAGTAATTGCTGGTTTGAATTTCTAACCATTATTTTGGGTTAGATCAGTGTACTGTTATTTTGAATTGTTTATTATTTATCATCACCTCTTATATTTCATTATCATTTGGCACTGATTTTTATTATTAATAAATATATATTTTTGCACATTATTGCTTTTTATTTCGTCTTCAAATTAACACAAATAAAGAACTCAGATTATCAGCTGATTTATGAAAATTAGTAGGAAATCTCCTTAATTCCAGATCCAGATTCATAAATTGTATACTGATTATTTTCTCATAGCTAAAGTTCTGATAAGCATCTGTGGGGCTATTATGTGTTACTACAGGGGAAGTATCTGAAAAGCTGATTATAGGCTGTCAAGCGATCAGGTGGCTGTACAGCCATGTGATTGCTTCCAGCACCCCCAGTATATTCGCCTCCCTACCTATGCGGGCCCCCTGCTATGTGTTCCTGGCTCTGCTGTCCCACCTGAGGATTGTCATGGTACGTATCACCTGGTAGATGGGGGGAGACCAGCAAACGTCTGTTCGCTGATTTCCCCTACTTAGTAAGAAACCAGTAGAAATTACATCACTTTCAGGTGTGGCTGTGACCCTTTCCAGTCACTGTGGCACTGTAAAGCACTTAAAACTCACCACCCCTAAAGATTAATCCACAAATACCAAGTAAACAAAGGTGTTGGGGATTCCTACATATTAAAATGTTGATTGTTTTTTCTTCTTGATAATCCATTGCTCTAATATTGTGTAACATAACATTGGAACTATCACCATTTTATTCTCCAAGGTCTCTGCTTTTAGAAAATATATCATGTTTTTGGGGGTTTTAGGTAATATCCAGACCTAAAATGATTTTTAAACACATGTACAAAAGACAAAAAAAAAGGTTCTGACAGTGAAAAGGTTAACAGATCACAGAATTTGTAGGAACCTTAGTTAAATGTTAGATTGAAGTGTCAAGGTTGAATTAAAACTGAACTCCAGGATAAGCAAAAGCATAATACAAAAGGAATGTGTGTTCTTGTTGGAAATTCTATATATAACCCTACAGAAAAGACAGTCCACATGTGCTTTTCTGCTTCACTGCAAAAAGGAAACAGGAAATTCAGAGAGTTTAGAGAAAAGACATAGAGTTTAACCAAATCTGCAGCTATAAACTTATAAACACTGCCATCTACTGGTTGGATAATATAACTCTACTGAATACTGATGTAGTTGTTGCACGAAATACATGAACACTGTATTCCAACACCCCTACTCAACAACTACTCCTTACATTAGTTCCATTTCCAAGTGCTATAAATCTGTTTCATTTCACTAAGAGATGTCATCTCTTCATCAGCAGCATTGATCCGCTTTTGTTTCTCATGGGTTGGAAGTCTTTGCATCTCATCCCATGAATCTGGCTCTGGTTTTAATGCTACGGAAGAAACATAGGATAGATGTTTGGCTGAGATGCCTTTATTGCTTCTGGTGGATTTGTTGACTGAAGCTTCTTGTAGCCTGGTTTCTTCTTTTACAATATTTTGGTTGTCTGTATTCATTTCTATTTCTGTGTCACTTTGTTGCTTATGTGATACTGATGTGCAATTTTTCTGTTAGTCCATGAAAGAGATTCACTGTACCCCACAAGTACATCTTCCTTTGCGCAAGCATCCCATTCTATAAATTTTTCTTTTGGAATGTGCAGATAGTCTTTGCTTCCAAATAATATTAGATGGTTCAGATTTGGGACCTTTCCATCTCTCAGTTCATATGGAGTGTTCTCAGTTGATTTTCCTGGTAGTCGATCCCAGAAATAGCATGCAGGCATAATTGCCTTCCCCCAGTATGTGTATCAAACAGCATGGTTCTTCCACTTTCACATAGAGTACAGGTCATTCTTTCTGCAACCCCATTTTGTTCTGGGTTTTATTGTACAATAGCCTGAAATATTATGCCATGCTTTCTAAGAATTGCCTGTGCGTTATAACCTGTACAGTGAGGAACAGAAGTATTTGAATACCCTGCGATTTTGCAAGTTCTCCCACTTAGAAATCATGGAGGGGTCTGAAATTCACATTGTAGGTGCATTCCCACTCTGAGAGACAGAATTTAAAAAAACAAATTCAGGAAATCACATTGTATGATTTTTAAAGAATTTATTTGTCTTGCACTGCTGAACATAAGTATTTGAACACCTAAGAAACAGCAAGAATTCTGGCTCTCAAAGACCTGTTACTGTGCCTTTAAAAAGTCCACCTCTACTCCACTTATTAATCTAACTTAGTAGCACCTGTCTGAGCTCTTGAAAGACACCTGTCCACCCCACAGCCAGTGAGATGCCAACTACTACCATGGACAAGACCAAAGAGCTGTCAAAAGACACCAGAGACAAAATTGTGGACCCCCACAAGGCTGGAAAGGGCTACGAGGCAATTGCCAAGCAGCCTGGTGAAAATAGATCAACTGTTGGAGCAATTGTTAAAAAATGGAAGAGGCTAAAGACGACTGTCAGTCTCCCTCAGACTGGGGCTCCATGCAAGATCTCACCTCGTGGGGTATCACTGATGATAAGAAAGGTGAGGAATCAGCCCGGAACTACAACGGAGGAGCTGGTCAATGACATGAAGAGAGCTGGGACCACAGTTTCAAAGGTCACTGTCGGTAGAACACTACGCCGTCATGGTTTCAAATCATGCATTGCACGGAAGGTTCCCCTGCTCAAGTCATCACATGTCCAGGCTCGTCTGAAGTTTGCCAATGATCATCTGGATGATCCAGAGAAGGCATGGGAGAAAGTCATGTGGTCAGATGAGACCAAAGTAGAACTTTTTGGTCTAAACTTCCCTTGTCGTGTTTGGAGGGAAAAGAAGGATGAGTTGCATCCCAAGAACACCATCCCTACTGTGAAGCATGGGGGTGGTAACATCATGCTTTGGGGGTGCTTTTCTGCGAAGGGGACAGGACGACTGCACTGTATTAAGGAGAGGATGAATGGGGCCATTTATTGTGAGATTTTGAGCAACAACCTCCTTCCCTCAGTCAGAGCATTGAAGATGGCTCGTGGCTGGGTCTTCCAACATGACAACGACCCGAAGCACACAGCCAGGATAACCAAGGAGTGGCTCTGTAAGAAGCATATGAAGGTTCTGGAGTGGCCTAGCCAGTCTCCAGACCTAAATCCAATAGAACATCTTTGGAGGGAGCTGAAACTCCGTGTTGCTCAGCGACAGCCCCGAAACCTGACAGATCTAGAGGAGATCTGTGTGGAGGAGTGGGCCAAAATCCCTGCTGCAGTGTGTGCAAACCTGATCAAGAACTACAGGAAACGTTTGACCTCTGTAATTGCAAACAAAGGTTTCTGTACCAAATATTAACACTGATTTTCTCAGGTGTTCAAATACTTATGTTCAGCAGTGGAAGACAAATAAATTCTTTAAAAATCATACAATGTGATTTCCTGAATTCTTTTTTAAAATTCTGTCTCTCAGAGTGGGAATGCACCTACAATGTGAATTTCAGACCCCTCCATGATTTCTAAGTGGGAGAACTTGCAAAATTGCAGGGTGTTCAAATACTTCTGTTCCTCACTGTATATTAATTTCCATTGTCTGTGCCCAATACACTCGGAATTTTGTCAAGTATGTTACCTACTTGAGCCAAATACTGTTCAAGTTTCTCTAGTACTTCACTTTTGTTGTGTAACAGATATAGTATAGTACACCTGGACTAATAATCTATAAAAGTGATAAAATACCTCTTTCCTGGAGTCAATTTTTCCAGTGGACCTGAAAGATCTGAATGAATTAAGTCCAGATGGTTTTTTAGCTCTGCTGTTACTCTGCTTTTGAAAGGATTTTCTTGTCACTTTTCCTTTTATACAGCTGGTGCATTTCATTGTTTGATCACATGGACTCATTTTTATTCCACTTGCATAATCATTCTTAGTGAATGTATTTATTATGTCAGGACTTCTGTGCCCAAGTTGTCTGTGCCATGTGTGAATGCAGTTTGAATGTGATGGCACAACTGTCACCTTTCGGTCACTACATTGTCTTGTTTTGTGTGCTTCTTCACTGAAAAAAGATTAGTTTCAAGAGCAGGGGCATACAGGACATTTCTCACAGGGAACTTTCTGGTGACACTCTGGGAAGTAGCACAGTAAAGAAAATGGTCTCCTATTCCTTCTGATTCCATTATTTGCCCTATTAGCTGTGGTGATTTTTTATGTTTTATTCTGGTCAAGGTGAATAAAGAAATTTTGTCATTTGTCATGTGACTTGTAGATACTGAATCAACACACCATGCCTGTAAAGATGAGGTGTAACTTCAAACACGGAAAAGTTTATTCACAGTAAGAGCTGTGAAAATGTGGAATAGACTCCCTCAAGAGTTGGTTCTGGCCAGCTCAGTGGATTGCTTCAAAAAAGGCCTGGATTCTTTCATAGATACACAGAATATAAATGGATACTAATATTTATAGGTAAAGTTGATCCAGGGAATATCCGATTGCCTCTTGGGGGAACAGGAAGGATTTTTTTTCCCAGCAGGAGCAAATTGGATCATGCTTTGCTGGTTTTTTTTGCTTCCTCTGGATCATAAGCTTTGTACAGCACAGTGACATGTCACTACTACTTTTATCAGGTAGGCAGCCCAATAACTAACTGAAGGAGGGTACATGGTAGGCTGACATTTCTGTCAGTGGATTAAGTTCCATTCACTCAATTCACATCATGCAAGTGCAAAAGAGCGTTATGTACATTTACAACCATTTTAAAAAGTCATGTTTACAGCAACCAATTCATTTCCATGGGCTGCCCTATGCACAAGAAGTGTGCAAAAAAGTCTCTTTTAAAAATTACATGTTTTTTTGTTACCGTGCATTTTGCCAGGCACATATTAGAAAAATAAATTAATGAAACAACCACGCATCTGTTAAAGGGCAGCAGATTGTAGCCTTAGTGTTGTCAACCTGCAACCGAAAATGCTGTTATTGACAGGATCTTTGCAAGGAACTTTGCAAAAGATTCACAAAAAAATTGCTTACGAAAATTGTATTCAATGGGGTATGGGTCCTAACAAACTGAAAAAAACAGATTTTGGGTTGACATCCTATTTAAATGTGAATCTTCACTAAAAACTGAAAGTGCTACTTTTCCTCCATAGTACCCCCACTTTAGTTTATTTTTTAAGGGAGGCCAGTGCCTTTTTAAGCAGGTGCCTATTGGAAGAATGCACACCAAATACAGCAGAACTTAACCCTCCTATTCTTTACAGCCAAGGAAGCTACCATCTTAGCCTCTGTTTGATCTGCAACTGCCACGATGCTGCACATGTGATCAGTTGTCACACCAGTCATTTGATGGTTTAACATGGAGTACAAACCATTAAATCAATGGATTTAGCTCTGCTTTAATTCAGTCCAGTATGGGGTTTTTAAAATGATGTCAAGGTAAACTGGATTGAATTAATCGGTGTGCGGTTCTCTCTTGGCAAATGTTTTCTGGGACTCCCAAAGATACCCTTGGCCAAGAGTTCCAACTCTCCAGTGCAAATCTACTTATATTTTAAATTAGATCACTGTGGAGGGAGGGGATCTCCAGACCCCCATTAATATGGTCTATGGAGAGTGCAAAATGTGACTTCTAAAGTTCTGCTATTGCCCCCACAGGGGCAATCACTTACTTTCAAACAAAGCATCAGAAGGGAAGGAGTATAGAGTATCTTCCTATACATACTGTACATTTCTAAAAAGGATGCTTTTTATATTCTTTGCAGAAAGAAAGAATCATTTTTCCCTTGGAAAAGGTTAAGCAATTGTCTGTTTTGTCTAAAGGCTAACAAAGGTTAGTTCACCTTCCAAGATCTTTTCTGCCTCCAGAAACCATTTTTAATCATTGCTTTCATACAGAATCACGCGACACAAAGAGGAAGGTTGGCAGGTTCTATGACTATGCTAAACACAGAGACCTTGGATATTTTTTATGAAACAGAAATATGTGTGGAATGTAGCTCAAGGAACATTGTAAAGTGTAAAATCTTGGCTTTCACTCATTAATACAGGCACCCCACAGGTGCCACTAACTATATTAGCCTAATTTTTTGTTAAGAATAGTACATAAAAAATAAAGCAGAGATCAATATTTTATTTATAATGCATTTACAATATAAAAAGTATTTACAATACTTTCCTCCTTTGACCCTTTTACCACAGAGGAAGTTGCCAAACTCCTTTCTGAGACCCACCTTACCATCTGTCCCTGGACCCTGACTCCACACATTCACTACAGCCCCCTTGCTGCTCTATCCTATTCTCTCTAACTCACACCTTCAATCACTCCCTTTCCAATGACACCTTTTTCTCTCCTCCCAAACATGCACTGGTTACCCCATACTTAATAAACACTCAGTGGACCCGTTTGAGCAACTTAAAACACATCTCTCCAAGCTTCTTGAACACCTTGTCCACAACTGTATGAGTTGCTACCTCACTGATGACAACCTTCTTGACCCCTACAGTCTAGCCTCTGCCAATAACATTTCACTGACCTGCTCTACTAAGACTTACTAAGTGCCAAAACTAATGTTCATTACTCCATCCTCATACTCATAAACCTTTCCAATGCCTTTGATACATTCAACCACCCACTCAATAAACTCAACTACATTGACCTCTATGACTCTGCTCTTTCCTGGTTCTCCTCTTACTTATCTCATTGTACATTCAGTGTCACCTACAACAACCTGCGTCTTTTCTCTCTCTCTACACATTTTCCCTGGACCACTTAATAACCTCCCACAGCTTCCAATACCTCCTCTGTGCCGATGACACCCAGATCTATCCCTCTACTCCCTAGGTTACCCTGTTAATCTCTGCACAAATCACAAATTTACTGAGCAACATACCAGTATGGATGTCACAGCACTTCTTCAAACTCAATCTGTCTAAAACTGAGCTTGTAATATTTCCTCCTCCCTGTTCCCCTCCTCTTGACTTTACCATTGAGATCAATAGAACAATTACTGGTCCCCCACGCATGCCAGGGTGCTAGGTATAATGCTAGACTCTGAACTCTCCTTTGTGTGGCACATCAAATCACTGGCTAAATCTTGCACACTTAAAGAATTTTGTTATTCTGAAGAAATAGCTGTTGGTTTGTCTGTGTCCATGTGTGTCTGTATGGGAGTGATTTTATAATTATCAATCAGCTGCTGAACCTGCAGGGATCTAATGAGCAAAGTGGCATGGTCTGCATCCCTTTAGATGTGAATTCCTTTGGCAGTATCTCACAATTTTTGTTGCAGGGGATGCCCAAAATCTTACTTGTATCTTGCAGTGCAGACTTCTGGGAAATCAGAAAGCCTATAACAGGAGCAGGAAATGACATTTCTGGTATGCATTCTGTAGACCAGGTTGACATATTGCATTGCCTTTTACATAGACTTACAGCACTGCAGATTGAAAAGGAAATGTGTATGCTATATATTTTTTTAATGTGCTTTTTTCCCACAAAAGTGGAGAGACCCTTATAACCTCTGTACCATTTCCAGAATTCACCCTTTCTTAACTAACAAAGCCAGAAAAAACTTCCTGGTTATCTCCCGCCTTGACTACTGCAACTTCTGTCTCACTGGCCAGCTTTACACAGGTCAATCTATTCACCCATGAATACTGCTGCTTGACTTGTACACCTTACTAACTGATCCGTGACTGCTGCCCCTCTCTGTCAATCTCTTCACTGGCTTCCACTAGCCCAACTTGTAAAATTCAAAATACTAACCACAGCATTCAAAGCCTTCCACAACACTGCTCCCAGCTACATCACCAACCTCATCTCGGCATATTGCTTGCTCTCTCTCCTTCGTTACCTCTATGCATGCTCACCTCCAGGACGTCTCAGAACCTCTCCAATCCTCTGGAACTCCCTACACTAGTATGTTCAGTTATTTCATATCCTGTTCACATTTAGGCTTTTCCTGAAAACTCATTTATTCTTTGAAGCCTACCCAACCTCCAACTTAAAGCTGTACTTAGGCCACTTTAATCAGATCATCCCCCACAGCTATTGCCTTTTGTACCAGCTCCCCCTCCCTTTAGATTGTAAGCTCCATGAGCAAGGCCCTCCTGATCCTTCTGTACCGAACTGCATTGTAATTCCACTGTCTCCCTTTATGTTGTAAAGTGCTGTGCAAATTGTTGGCACTATATAATCCCTGAATAATAATAAGAATAACAATATTAGTAATAGATACTTCTAAGATAAAAAGCATAAATGTAATAATAAACTGGATGTTCCAAATGAAGAGATAGTGATAGAGATAGATAGAAAGAGGAGACCGAAACCCAGTCACAGAGAGTAAAGGCAATGTCCCCATGCAGCTGACATTCAAATACAGCAACCTTCCAGCTGCTAGTCCAAACTTAGTGTTCAGCAAACAACATACCTACATATAAAACCTCAGGGTAATATAATGACATATAATGCCGCGATTAATCACAGGAATTACACATTTTTAAATCACTATTTGATATCTATAATTAGAGATGAGCGAAGTATTCAAAAATTCGATTCGACTGATTCGGCGAATTCGTGGAAAAATTTCGATTCGAGTCGAATATATTCGCTGTGAATTTAACTTAAAAAAGGGTGTTTCTAGGCTTCAGAGAGACTTAATATTAGTGCTGAACACTGTACCTTTAATTTAAATGCCCTTGGAGTCTGCTGGGGAAGAGAAATAATACTGTCAGTCAGTATGACATGCAGATGAGTGCCGTCGATCTTAGAATCACCGCACACTTCACTCATTTGGGCAGTCACGGGGCCAAAACCAGAGTGTGGAGCCACAGTGTGGCGGTGGAGGCAGCAGCAATGGGAGGCCATACAGCACCCTATGACAAAAATGGAAACCACCAGCAGTGTGAGGAGACCTGAAAGTGGCACATGGCAGAGTGTGGCGATAGAGACAGCAGCAATGGGAGGCCGTACAGGGACCCATGACACACTCTGGACCTGGCAGCAGCATGAGGAGGCGGTACAGGGGCCCATGGCAGATTACGGGCCTGGCAGCAGCATGAGGAGTCGGTACGGGGGCCCATGGCAGATTACGGGCCTGGCAGCAGCAATGGGAGGCCGTACAGGGACCCATGACA
This sequence comes from Staurois parvus, assembly GCF_062004578.1. Taxonomy (NCBI): domain Eukaryota; kingdom Metazoa; phylum Chordata; class Amphibia; order Anura; family Ranidae; genus Staurois; species Staurois parvus. The sequence continues at coordinate 646,764 of NW_028318261.1, read as the reverse complement.
CACTCTGGACCTGGCAGCAGCATGGGGAGGCGGTACAGGGGCCCATGACAGATTACGGGCCTGGCAGCAGCATGAGGAGTCGGTACGGGGGCCCATGACACACTCTGGACCTGGCAGCAGCATGAGGAGGCGGTACAGGGGCGCATGACAGATTACGAGCCTGGCAGCAGCAACTTGGACAGGAGGACGTTCAGCTTCTGCACCGTCTGGTGCGTGCTCGCAAACTGTTGTCTCTTGGAAACGGATTCCAAGAAAGACTGCTGACAGAATCCGTGAAGAGGAGTAGCAGGAGAAGGAGCATCTGAACGAGCGGAATATGCCAACAAGCGACAACAGGGGCCCATGACAGATTACGGGCCTGGCAGCAGCATGAGGAGTCGGTACGGGGGCCCATGGCAGATTAGGGGCCTGGCAGCAGCTATGGGAGGCCCGTAATCTGCCAGCACCCTATGACAAAAAATGGAACCCACCAGCAGTGTGAGGAGACCTGAAAGTGCCACATGGCAGAGTGTGGCGATGGAGACAGCAGCAATGGGAGGCCGTACAGGGACCCATGAGAGACTCTGGACCTGGCAGCAGCATGAGGTGGCGGTATAGGGGCCCATGGCAGATTAGGGGCCTGGCAGCAGCTATGGGAGGCCCGTAATCTGCCAGCACCCTATGACAAAAAATGGAATACACCAGCAGTGTGAGGAGACCTGAAAGTGGCACATGGCAGAGTGTGGCGATGGAGACAGCAGCAATTGGAGGCCGTACAGGGACCCATGAGAGACTCTGGACTTGGCAGCAGCATGAGGAGGCGGTATAGGGGCCCATGGCAGATTAGGGGCCTGGCAGCAGCTATGGGAGGCCCGTAATCTGCCAGCACCCTATGACAAAACATGTAACACACCAGCAGTGTGAGGAGACCTGAAAGTGGCACATGTTTGGGGCATGATTCATGGCGGATTTAGTCAGTTGTGTCAGGAACTGGTGGTTTGAAATCCAGACTAATCCACGCCTGATTCATTTTCACAAACGTCAGTCTCTCCACACTTTGGGTGGACAGTCGTGTCCTCCGCGGAGTTGCAATACCTCCTGCCGCACTAAACACGCGCTCCGATGCCACGCTACTGGCCGGGCATGACAGCCTTTCAAGGGCAAATTCAGCTAGTTGGGGCCAAAGGTCAAGTTTCGTTGCCCAGTAGTCAAGGGGATTGTCTACCTCGGTTGGCAGGGTGCTGTCCAAGTAGGCCTAAGCCTGTTGTTTGAGGTCCTGCTCCAGGTCCACCTGATGCTGCTGCTGCTGCTGCGGCTGGTTAGTAGTTTCCTCACTGCGCTGGTGAAGAAAGCTACTCATCATCGACTGCAGACTGAGGCAGCCGCTGCTGGTGGAGCTGCCACTGCTCCTACCACCCCACCCCTCCCCTGCTGCCATGGCAGCGGAACGTGAGCGCACAGGGCCCACAGTGTCTGAGGATGGACGTTGGCGCAGACAGGCAGAGACCAGCTGACTACATAGGTGGTTTTTATAGTACGTTATTTTGGCCTCCCTCTCAGCAGGTGTGAAAAAGGCCACCATTTTTGAACGGTAGCGAGGGTCCAACAAGGTGGACAGCCAAAAGTCATCCCTCTGTCTGATGGTTATTATTCGGCTGTCGCTACGCAAGCAACCGAGCATGCTATGGGCCATTTGTGCCAAGGAATGCGAGGGACTCCCTGCCTCCATCTCCACAGCATACTGCCACGGTGCGTCTGGGTCCTCTGTCTCCTCCTCCTCCTCCTCCTCTACCAGATGCTCCTGCTCCTCCACTCCTGTCCGCTGAGTGGAAAAACCACCCATTTCACTCAATAATTCCTGAGCACCAATGTCCTCCTCTACCTCCTCCTCTTCTTCCTGTCCTGCCCCCACAGGGGTCATGTGGCGTTGAGATCTGTGCGCCACGTCTACCGCACCCTGACCAGCCATTGTTAACAGCATTTGTTCCAGGACGTGCAACAGAGGAATGACGTCGTTCATCCCATAGTCCTGCCGACTCACGAATAGCGTGGCCTCCTCAAAGGGCCTGAGCAAGCGCAGGTGTCACGCATGAGCTGCCAATGGCTGACATCTAAGTTACACAGGGAGTACCTTTATCCGCTTGTAACATCAGGAAATCTGTGATGGCCTTTCGCTGTTCGTAAAGGCGGTCTAACATATGTAGGGTTGAATTCCACCTTGTTGCAACGTCACAGCATGAGGAGTCGGTACGGGGGCCCATGGCAGATTACGTGCCTGGCAGCAGCAATGGGAGGCCCGTAATCTGCCAGCACCCTATGACAAAAAATGGAACCCACCAGCAGTGTGAGGAGACCTGAAAGTGGCACATGGCAGAGTGTGGCGATGGAGACAGCAGCAATGGGAGGCCGTACAGGGACCCATGAGAGACTCTGGACCTGGCAGCAGCATGAGGAGGCGGTATATAGGGGCCTATGGCAGATTAGGGGCCTGGCAGCAGCTATAGGAGGCCCATAATCTGCCAGCACCCTATGTCAAAAAATTCAACACACCAGCAGTGTGAGGAGACCTGAAAGTGGCACATGGCATGAGACACTGTGGACCTGGCAGCAGCATGAGGAGGCGGTATATAGGGGCCCATGGCAGATTAGAGGCCTGGCAGCAGCTATGGGAGGCCCGTAATCTGCCAGCACCCTATGTCAAAAAATTCTACACACCAGCAGTGTGTGAGGAGACCTGAAAGTGGCACATGGCAGAGTGTGGCGATAGAGACAGCAGCAATGGGAGGCCGTACAGGGACCCATGAGAGACCCTGGACTTGGCAGCAGCATGAGGAGGCGGTATAGGGGCCCATGGCAGATTAGGGGCCTGGCAGCAGCAATGGGAGGCCCGTAATCTGCCAGCACCCTATGTCAAAAAATTCTACACACCAGCAGTGTGTGAGGAGACCTGAAAGTGGCACATGGCAGAGTGTGGCGATGGAGACAGCAGCAATGGGAGGCCGTACAGGGACCCATGAGAGACTCTGGACCTGGCAGCAGCATGAGGAGGCGGTATATAGGGGCCTATGGCAGATTAGGGGCCTGGCAGCAGCTATAGGAGGCCCGTAATCTGCCAGCACCCTATGTCAAAAAATTCAACACACCAGCAGTGTGAGGAGACCTGAAAGTGGCACATGGCAGAGTGTGGCGATGGAGACAGCAGCAATGGGAGGCCGTACAGGGACCCATGAGAGACTCTGGACCTGGCAGCAGCATGAGGAGGCGGTATATAGGGGCCTATGGCAGATTAGGGGCCTGGCAGCAGCTATAGGAGGCCCATAATCTGCCAGCACCCTATGTCAAAAAAATCAACACACCAGCAGTGTGAGGAGACCTGAGAGTGGCACATGGCATGAGACACTGTGGACCTGGCAGCAGCATGAGGAGGCGGTATATAGGGGCCCATGGCAGATTAGGGGCCTGGCAGCAGCTATGGGAGGCCCGTAATCTGCCAGCACCCTATGTCAAAAAATTCTACACACCAGCAGTGTGTGAGGAGACCTGAAAGTGGCACATGGCAGAGTGTGGCGATGGAGACAGCAGCAATGGGAGGCCGTACAGGGACCCATGAGAGACTCTGGACTTGGCAGCAGCATGAGGAGGCGGTATAGGGGCCGATGGCAGATTAGGGGCCTGGCAGCAGCAATGGGAGGCCCGTAATCTGCCAGCACCCTATGTCAAAAAATTCTACACACCAGCAGTGTGTGAGGAGACCTGAAAGTGGCACATGGCAGAGTGTGGCGATGGAGACAGCAGCAATGGGAGGCCGTACAGGGACCCATGAGAGACTCTGGACCTGGCAGCAGCATGAGGAGGCGGTATATAGGGGCCTATGGCAGATTAGGGGCCTGGCAGCAGCTATAGGAGGCCCGTAATCTGCCAGCACCCTATGTCAAAAAATTCTACACACCAGCAGTGTGAGGAGACCTGAAAGTGGCACATGGCAGAGTGTGGCGATGGAGACAGCAGCAATGGGAGGCCGTACAGGAACCCATGAGAGACTCTGGACCTGGCAGCAGCATGAGGAGGCGGTATATAGGGGCCTATGGCAGATTAGGGGCCTGGCAGCAGCTATGGGAGGCCCGTAATCTGCCAGCACCCTATGTCAAAAAATTCTACACACCAGCAGTGTGTGAGGAGACCTGAAAGTGGCACATGGCAGAGTGTGGCGATGGAGACAGCAGCAATGGGAGGCCGTACAGGGACCCATGAGAGACCCTGGACTTGGCAGCAGCATGAGGAGGCGGTAGAGGGGCCCATGGCAGATTAGGGGCCTGGCAGCAGCAATGGGAGGCCCGTAATCTGCCAGCACCCTATGTCAAAAAATTCTACACACCAGCAGTGTGTGAGGAGACCTGAAAGTGGCACATGGCAGAGTGTGGCGATGGAGACAGCAGCAATGGGAGGCCGTACAGGGACCCATGAGAGACTCTGGACCTGGCAGCAGCATGAGGAGGCGGTATATAGGGGCCTATGGCAGATTAGGGGCCTGGCAGCAGCTATAGGAGGCCCGTAATCTGCCAGCACCCTATGTCAAAAAATTCTACACACCAGCAGTGTGAGGAGACCTGAAAGTGGCACATGGCAGAGTGTGGCGATGGAGACAGCAGCAATGGGAGGCCGTACAGGGACCCATGAGAGACTCTGGACCTGGCAGCAGCATGAGGAGGCGGTATATAGGGGCCTATGGCAGATTAGGGGCCTGGCAGCAGCTATGGGAGGCCCGTAATCTGCCAGCACCCTATGTCAAAAAATTCTACACACCAGCAGTGTGTGAGGAGACCTGAAAGTGGCACATGGCAGAGTGTGGCGATGGAGACAGCAGCAATGGGAGGCCGTACAGGGACCCATGAGAGACCCTGGACTTGGCAGCAGCATGAGGAGGTGGTATAGGGGCCCATGGCAGATTAGGGGCCTGGCAGCAGCTATGGGAGGCCCGTAATCTGCCAGCACCCTATGTCAAAAAATTCTACACACCAGCAGTGTGTGAGGAGACCTGAAAGTGGCACATGGCAGAGTGTGGCGATGGAGACAGCAGCAATGGGAGGCCGTACAGGGACCCATGAGAGACTCTGGACCTGGCAGCAGCATGAGGAGGCGGTATATAGGGGCCTATGGCAGATTAGGGGCCTGGCAGCAGCTATAGGAGGCCCGTAATCTGCCAGCACCCTATGTCAAAAAATTCTACACACCAGCAGTGTGAGGAGACCTGAAAGTGGCACATGGCAGAGTGTGGCGATGGAGACAGCAGCAATGGGAGGCCGTACAGGGAACCATGAGAGACTCTGGACCTGGCAGCAGCATGAGGAGGCGGTATATAGGGGCCTATGGCAGATTAGGGGCCTGGCAGCAGCTATAGGAGGCCCATAATCTGCCAGCACCCTATGTCAAAAAATTCTACACACCAGCAGTGTGTGAGGAGACCTGAAAGTGGCACATGGCATGAGACACTGTGGACCTGGCAGCAGCATGAGGAGGCGGTATATAGGGGCCCATGGCAGATTAGGGGCCTGGCAGCAGCTATGGGAGGCCCGTAATCTGCCAGCACCCTATGTCAAAAAATTCTACACACCAGCAGTGTGTGAGGAGACCTGAAAGTGGCACATAGCAGAGTGTGGCGATGGAGACAGCAGCAATGGGAGGCCGTACAGGGACACATGAGAGGCCCTGGACTTGGCAGCAGCATGAGGAGGCGGTATAGGGGCCCATGGCAGATTAGGGGCCTGGCAGCAGCAATGGGAGGCCCGTAATCTGCCAGCACCCTATGTCAAAAAATTCTACACACCAGCAGTGTGTGAGGAGACCTGAAAGTGGCACATGGCAGAGTGTGGCGATGGAGACAGCAGCAATGGGAGGCCGTACAGGGACCCATGAGAGACTCTGGACCTGGCAGCAGCATGAGGAGGCGGTATATAGGGGCCTATGGCAGATTAGGGGCCTGGCAGCAGCTATAGGAGGCCCGTAATCTGCCAGCACCCTATGTCAAAAAATTCTACACACCAGCAGTGTGAGGAGACCTGAAAGTGGCACATGGCAGAGTGTGGCGATGGAGACAGCAGCAATGGGAGGCCGTACAGGAACCCATGAGAGACTCTGGACCTGGCAGCAGCATGAGGAGGCGGTATATAGGGGCCTATGGCAGATTAGGGGCCTGGCAGCAGCTATGGGAGGCCCGTAATCTGCCAGCACCCTATGTCAAAAAATTCTACACACCAGCAGTGTGTGAGGAGACCTGAAAGTGGCACATGGCAGAGTGTGGCGATGGAGACAGCAGCAATGGGAGGCCGTACAGGGACCCATGAGAGACCCTGGACTTGGCAGCAGCATGAGGAGGCGGTAGAGGGGCCCATGGCAGATTAGGGGCCTGGCAGCAGCAATGGGAGGCCCGTAATCTGCCAGCACCCTATGTCAAAAAATTCTACACACCAGCAGTGTGTGAGGAGACCTGAAAGTGGCACATGGCAGAGTGTGGCGATGGAGACAGCAGCAATGGGAGGCCGTACAGGGACCCATGAGAGACTCTGGACCTGGCAGCAGCATGAGGAGGCGGTATATAGGGGCCTATGGCAGATTAGGGGCCTGGCAGCAGCTATAGGAGGCCCGTAATCTGCCAGCACCCTATGTCAAAAAATTCTACACACCAGCAGTGTGAGGAGACCTGAAAGTGGCACATGGCAGAGTGTGGCGATGGAGACAGCAGCAATGGGAGGCCGTACAGGGACCCATGAGAGACTCTGGACCTGGCAGCAGCATGAGGAGGCGGTATATAGGGGCCTATGGCAGATTAGGGGCCTGGCAGCAGCTATGGGAGGCCCGTAATCTGCCAGCACCCTATGTCAAAAAATTCTACACACCAGCAGTGTGTGAGGAGACCTGAAAGTGGCACATGGTAGAGTGTGGCGATGGAGACAGCAGCAATGGGAGGCCGTACAGGGACCCATGAGAGACCCTGGACTTGGCAGCAGCATGAGGAGGTGGTATAGGGGCCCATGGCAGATTAGGGGCCTGGCAGCAGCTATGGGAGGCCCGTAATCTGCCAGCACCCTATGTCAAAAAATTCTACACACCAGCAGTGTGTGAGGAGACCTGAAAGTGGCACATGGCAGAGTGTGGCGATGGAGACAGCAGCAATGGGAGGCCGTACAGGGACCCATGAGAGACTCTGGACCTGGCAGCAGCATGAGGAGGCGGTATATAGGGGCCTATGGCAGATTAGGGGCCTGGCAGCAGCTATAGGAGGCCCGTAATCTGCCAGCACCCTATGTCAAAAAATTCTACACACCAGCAGTGTGAGGAGACCTGAAAGTGGCACATGGCAGAGTGTGGCGATGGAGACAGCAGCAATGGGAGGCCGTACAGGGAACCATGAGAGACTCTGGACCTGGCAGCAGCATGAGGAGGCGGTATATAGGGGCCTATGGCAGATTAGGGGCCTGGCAGCAGCTATAGGAGGCCCATAATCTGCCAGCACCCTATGTCAAAAAATTCTACACACCAGCAGTGTGTGAGGAGACCTGAAAGTGGCACATGGCATGAGACACTGTGGACCTGGCAGCAGCATGAGGAGGCGGTATATAGGGGCCCATGGCAGATTAGGGGCCTGGCAGCAGCTATGGGAGGCCCGTAATCTGCCAGCACCCTATGTCAAAAAATTCTACACACCAGCAGTGTGTGAGGAGACCTGAAAGTGGCACATGGCAGAGTGTGGCGATGGAGACAGCAGCAATGGGAGGCCGTACAGGGACACATGAGAGGCCCTGGACTTGGCAGCAGCATGAGGAGGCGGTATAGGGGCCCATGGCAGATTAGGGGCCTGGCAGCAGCAATGGGAGGCCCGTAATCTGCCAGCACCCTATGTCAAAAAATTCTACACACCAGCAGTGTGTGAGGAGACCTGAAAGTGGCACATGGCAGAGTGTGGCGATGGAGACAGCAGCAATGGGAGGCCGTACAGGGACCCATGAGAGACTCTGGACCTGGCAGCAGCATGAGGAGGCGGTATATAGGGGCCTATGGCAGATTAGGGGCCTGGCAGCAGCTATAGGAGGCCCGTAATCTGCCAGCACCCTATGTCAAAAAATTCTACACACCAGCAGTGTGAGGAGACCTGAAAGTGGCACATGGCAGAGTGTGGCGATGGAGACAGCAGCAATGGGAGGCCGTACAGGGACCCATGAGAGACTCTGGACCTGGCAGCAGCATGAGGAGGCGGTATATAGGGGCCTATGGCAGATTAGGGGCCTGGCAGCAGCTATGGGAGGCCCGTAATCTGCCAGCACCCTATGTCAAAAAATTCTACACACCAGCAGTGTGTGAGGAGACCTGAAAGTGGCACATGGCAGAGTGTGGCGATGGAGACAGCAGCAATGGGAGGCCGTACAGGGACCCATGAGAGACCCTGGACTTGGCAGCAGCATGAGGAGGCGGTATAGGGGCCCATGGCAGATTAGGGGCCTGGCAGCAGCAATGGGAGGCCCGTAATCTGCCAGCACCCTATGTCAAAAAATTCTACACACCAGCAGTGTGTGAGGAGACCTGAAAGTGGCACATGGCAGAGTGTGGCGATGGAGACAGCAGCAATGGGAGGCCGTACAGGGACCCATGAGAGACCCTGGACTTGGCAGCAGCATGAGGAGGCGGTATAGGGGCCCATGGCAGATTAGGGGCCTGGCAGCAGCAATGGGAGTCCCGTAATCTGCCAGCACCCTATGTCAAAAAATTCTACACACCAGCAGTGTGTGAGGAGACCTGAAAGTGGCACATGGCAGAGTGTGGCGATGGAGACAGCAGCAATGGGAGGCCGTACAGGGACCCATGAGAGACTCTGGACCTGGCAGCAGCATGAGGAGGCGGTATATAGGGGCCTATGGCAGATTAGGGGCCTGGCAGCAGCTATAGGAGGCCCGTAATCTGCCAGCACCCTATGTCAAAAAATTCTACACACCAGCAGTGTGAGGAGACCTGAAAGTGGCACATGGCAGAGTGTGGCGATGGAGACAGCAGCAATGGGAGGCCGTACAGGGACCCATGAGAGACTCTGGACCTGGCAGCAGCATGAGGAGGCGGTATATAGGGGCCTATGGCAGATTAGGGGCCTGGCAGCAGCTATAGGAGGCCCGTAATCTGCCAGCACCCTATGTCAAAAAATTCAACACACCAGCAGTGTGAGGAGACCTGAAAGTGGCACATGGCAGAGTGTGGCGATGGAGACAGCAGCAATGGGAGGCCGTACAGGGACCCATGAGAGACTCTGGACCTGGCAGCAGCATGAGGAGGCGATATATAGGGGCCTATGGCAGATTAGGGGCCTGGCAGCAGCTATGGGAGGCCCGTAATCTGCCAGCACCCTATGTCAAAAAATTCTACACACCAGCAGTGTGTGAGGAGACCTGAAAGTGGCACATGGCAGAGTGTGGCGATGGAGACAGCAGCAATGGGAGGCCGTACAGGGACCCATGAGAGACCCTGGACTTGGCAGCAGCATGAGGAGGCGGTATAGGGGCCCATGGCAGATTAGGGGCCTGGCAGCAGCAATGGGAGGCCCGTAATCTGCCAGCACCCTATGTCAAAAAATTCTACACACCAGCAGTGTGTGAGGAGACCTGAAAGTGGCACACGGCAGAGTGTGGCGATGGAGACAGCAGCAATGGGAGGCCGTACAGGGACCCATGAGAGACTCTGGACCTGGCAGCAGCATGAGGAGGCGGTATATAGGGGCCTATGGCAGATTAGGGGCCTGGCAGCAGCTATAGGAGGCCCGTAATCTGCCAGCACCCTATGTCAAAAAATTCTACACACCAGCAGTGTGAGGAGACCTGAAAGTGGCACATGGCAGAGTGTGGCGATGGAGACAGCAGCAATGGGAGGCCGTACAGGGAACCATGAGAGACTCTGGACCTGGCAGCAGCATGAGGAGGCGGTATATAGGGGCCTATGGCAGATTAGGGGCCTGGCAGCAGCTATAGGAGGCCCATAATCTGCCAGCACCCTATGTCAAAAAATTCTACACACCAGCAGTGTGAGGAGACCTGAAAGTGGCACATGGCATGAGACACTGTGGACCTGGCAGCAGCATGTGGAGGCGGTATATAGGGGCCCATGGCAGATTAGGGGCCTGGCAGCAGCTATGGGAGGCCCGTAATCTGCCAGCACCCTATGTCAAAAAATTCTACACACCAGCAGTGTGTGAGGAGACCTGAAAGTGGCACATGGCAGAGTGTGGCGATGGAGACAGCAGCAATGGGAGGCCGTACAGGGACCCATGAGAGACCCTGGACTTGGCAGCAGCATGAGGAGGCGGTATAGGGGCCCATGGCAGATTAGGGGCCTGGCAGCAGCAATGGGAGGCCCGTAATCTGCCAGCACCCTATGTCAAAAAATTCTACACACCAGCAGTGTGAGGAGACCTGAAAGTGGCACATGGCAGAGTGTGGCGATGGAGACAGCAGCAATGGGAGGCCGTACAGGGACCCATGAGAGACTCTGGACCTGGCAGCAGCATGAGGAGGCGGTATATAGGGGCCTATGGCAGATTAGGGGCCTGGCAGCAGCTATGGGAGGCCCGTAATCTGCCAGCACCCTATGTCAAAAAATTCTACACACCAGCAGTGTGTGAGGAGACCTGAAAGTGGCACATGGCAGAGTGTGGCGATGGAGACAGCAGCAATGGGAGGCCGTACAGGGACCCATGAGAGACCCTGGACTTGGCAGCAGCATGAGGAGGCGGTATAGGGGCCCATGGCAGATTAGGGGCCTGGCAGCAGCAATGGGAGGCCCGTAATCTGCCAGCACCCTATGTCAAAAAATTCTACACACCAGCAGTGTGTGAGGAGACCTGAAAGTGGCACATGGCAGAGTGTGGCGATGGAGACAGCAGCAATGGGAGGCCGTACAGGGACACATGAGAGGCCCTGGACTTGGCAGCAGCATGAGGAGGCGGTATAGGGGCCCATGGCAGATTAGGGGCCTGGCAGCAGCAATGGGAGGCCCGTAATCTGCCAGCACCCTATGTCAAAAAATTCTACACACCAGCAGTGTGTGAGGAGACCTGAAAGTGGCACATGGCAGAGTGTGGCGATGGAGACAGCAGCAATGGGAGGCCGTACAGGGACCCATGAGAGACTCTGGACCTGGCAGCAGCATGAGGAGGCGGTATATAGGGGCCTATGGCAGATTAGGGGCCTGGCAGCAGCTATAGGAGGCCCGTAATCTGCCAGCACCCTATGTCAAAAAATTCTACACACCAGCAGTGTGAGGAGACCTGAAAGTGGCACATGGCAGAGTGTGGCGATGGAGACAGCAGCAATGGGAGGCCGTACAGGGACCCATGAGAGACTCTGGACCTGGCAGCAGCATGAGGAGGCGGTATATAGGGGCCTATGGCAGATTAGGGGCCTGGCAGCAGCTATGGGAGGCCCGTAATCTGCCAGCACCCTATGTCAAAAAATTCTACACACCAGCAGTGTGTGAGGAGACCTGAAAGTGGCACATGGCAGAGTGTGGCGATGGAGACAGCAGCAATGGGAGGCCGTACAGGGACCCATGAGAGACCCTGGACTTGGCAGCAGCATGAGGAGGCGGTATAGGGGCCCATGGCAGATTAGGGGCCTGGCAGCAGCAATGGGAGGCCCGTAATCTGCCAGCACCCTATGTCAAAAAATTCTACACACCAGCAGTGTGTGAGGAGACCTGAAAGTGGCACATGGCAGAGTGTGGCGATGGAGACAGCAGCAATGGGAGGCCGTACAGGGACCCATGAGAGACTCTGGACCTGGCAGCAGCATGAGGAGGCGGTATATAGGGGCCTATGGCAGATTAGGGGCCTGGCAGCAGCTATAGGAGGCCCGTAATCTGCCAGCACCCTATGTCAAAAAATTCTACACACCAGCAGTGTGAGGAGACCTGAAAGTGGCACATGGCAGAGTGTGGCGATGGAGACAGCAGCAATGGGAGGCCGTACAGGGACCCATGAGAGACTCTGGACCTGGCAGCAGCATGAGGAGGCGGTATATAGGGGCCTATGGCAGATTAGGGGCCTGGCAGCAGCTATAGGAGGCCCGTAATCTGCCAGCACCCTATGTCAAAAAATTCAACACACCAGCAGTGTGAGGAGACCTGAAAGTGGCACATGGCAGAGTGTGGCGATGGAGACAGCAGCAATGGGAGGCCGTACAGGGACCCATGAGAGACTCTGGACCTGGCAGCAGCATGAGGAGGCGGTATATAGGGGCCTATGGCAGATTAGGGGCCTGGCAGCAGCTATGGGAGGCCCGTAATCTGCCAGCACCCTATGTCAAAAAATTCTACACACCAGCAGTGTGTGAGGAGACCTGAAAGTGGCACATGGCAGAGTGTGGCGATGGAGACAGCAGCAATGGGAGGCCGTACAGGGACCCATGAGAGACCCTGGACTTGGCAGCAGCATGAGGAGGCGGTATAGGGGCCCATGGCAGATTAGGGGCCTGGCAGCAGCAATGGGAGGCCCGTAATCTGCCAGCACCCTATGTCAAAAAATTCTACACACCAGCAGTGTGTGAGGAGACCTGAAAGTGGCACATGGCAGAGTGTGGCGATGGAGACAGCAGCAATGGGAGGCCGTACAGGGACCCATGAGAGACTCTGGACCTGGCAGCAGCATGAGGAGGCGGTATATAGGGGCCTATGGCAGATTAGGGGCCTGGCAGCAGCTATAGGAGGCCCGTAATCTGCCAGCACCCTATGTCAAAAAATTCTACACACCAGCAGTGTGAGGAGACCTGAAAGTGGCACATGGCAGAGTGTGGCGATGGAGACAGCAGCAATGGGAGGCCGTACAGGGAACCATGAGAGACTCTGGACCTGGCAGCAGCATGAGGAGGCGGTATATAGGGGCCTATGGCAGATTAGGGGCCTGGCAGCAGCTATAGGAGGCCCATAATCTGCCAGCACCCTATGTCAAAAAATTCTACACACCAGCAGTGTGAGGAGACCTGAAAGTGGCACATGGCATGAGACACTGTGGACCTGGCAGCAGCATGTGGAGGCGGTATATAGGGGCCCATGGCAGATTAGGGGCCTGGCAGCAGCTATGGGAGGCCCGTAATCTGCCAGCACCCTATGTCAAAAAATTCTACACACCAGCAGTGTGTGAGGAGACCTGAAAGTGGCACATGGCAGAGTGTGGCGATGGAGACAGCAGCAATGGGAGGCCGTACAGGGACCCATGAGAGACCCTGGACTTGGCAGCAGCATGAGGAGGCGGTATAGGGGCCCATGGCAGATTAGGGGCCTGGCAGCAGCAATGGGAGGCCCGTAATCTGCCAGCACCCTATGTCAAAAAATTCTACACACCAGCAGTGTGTGAGGAGACCTGAAAGTGGCACATGGCAGAGTGTGGCGATGGAGACAGCAGCAATGGGAGGCCGTACAGGGACCCATGAGAGACTCTGGACCTGGCAGCAGCATGAGGAGGCGGTATATAGGGGCCTATGGCAGATTAGGGGCCTGGCAGCAGCTATAGGAGGCCCGTAATCTGCCAGCACCCTATGTCAAAAAATTCTACACACCAGCAGTGTGAGGAGACCTGAAAGTGGCACATGGCAGAGTGTGGCGATGGAGACAGCAGCAATGGGAGGCCGTACAGGGAACCATGAGAGACTCTGGACCTGGCAGCAGCATGAGGAGGCGGTATATAGGGGCCTATGGCAGATTAGGGGCCTGGCAGCAGCTATAGGAGGCCCATAATCTGCCAGCACCCTATGTCAAAAAATTCTACACACCAGCAGTGTGAGGAGACCTGAAAGTGGCACATGGCATGAGACACTGTGGACCTGGCAGCAGCATGAGGAGGCGGTATATAGGGGCCCATGGCAGATTAGGGGCCTGGCAGCAGCTATGGGAGGCCCGTAATCTGCCAGCACCCTATGTCAAAAAATTCTACACACCAGCAGTGTGTGAGGAGACCTGAAAGTGGCACATGGCAGAGTGTGGCGATGGAGACAGCAGCAATGGGAGGCCGTACAGGGAACCATGAGAGACTCTGGACCTGGCAGCAGCATGAGGAGGCGGTATATAGGGGCCTATGGCAGATTAGGGGCCTGGCAGCAGCTATAGGAGGCCCATAATCTGCCAGCACCCTATGTCAAAAAATTCTACACACCAGCAGTGTGAGGAGACCTGAAAGTGGCACATGGCATGAGACACTGTGGACCTGGCAGCAGCATGAGGAGGCGGTATATAGGGGCCCATGGCAGATTAGGGGCCTGGCAGCAGCTATGGGAGGCCCGTAATCTGCCAGCACCCTATGTCAAAAAATTCTACACACCAGCAGTGTGTGAGGAGACCTGAAAGTGGCACATGGCAGAGTGTGGCGATGGAGACAGCAGCAATGGGAGGCCGTACAGGGACCCATGAGAGACTCTGGACCTGGCAGCAGCATGAGGAGGCGGTATATAGGGGCCTATGGCAGATTAGGGGCCTGGCAGCAGCTATAGGAGGCCCATAATCTGCCAGCACCCTATGTCAAAAAATTCAACACACCAGCAGTGTGAGGAGACCTGAAAGTGGCACATGGCAGAGTGTGGCGATGGAAACAGCAGCAATGGGAGGCCGTACAGGGACCCATGAGAGACTCTGGACCTGGCAGCAGCATGAGGAGGCGGTATATAGGGGCCTATGGCAGATTAGGGGCCTGGCAGCAGCTATTGGAGGCCCGTAATCTGCCAGCACCCTATGTCAAAAAATTCAACACACCAGCAGTGTGTGAGGAGACCTCAAAGTGGCACATGTTTGAGGCATGATTCATGGCGGATTTAGTCAGTTGTGTCAGGAACTAGTGGTTTGAAATCCAGACTAATCCACGCCTGATTCATTTTCACAAACGTGAGTCTCTCCACACTTTGGGTGGACAGTCGTGTCCTCCGCGGAGTTACAATACCTCCTGCCGCACTAAACACGCGCTCCGATGCCACGCTACTGGCCGGGCATGACAGCCTTTCAAGGGCAAATTCAGCTAGTTGGGGCCAAAGGTCAAGTTTCGTTGCCCAGTAGTCAAGGGGATTGTCTACCTCGGTTGGCAGGGTGCTGTCCAAGTAGGCCCAAGCCTGTTGTTTGAGGTCCTGCTCCAGGTCCACCTGATGCTGCTGCTGCTGCTGCGGCTGGTTAGTAGTTTCCTCACTGCGCTGGTGAAGAAAGCTACTCATCATCGACTGCAGACTGAGGCAGCCGCTGCTGGTGGAGCTGCCACTGCTCCTACCACCCCACCCCTCCCCTGCTGCCATGGCAGCGGAACGCGAGCGCACAGGGCCCACAGTGTCTGAGGATGGACGTTGGCGCACAAAGGCAGAGACCAACTGACTACATAGGTGGTTTTTATAGTACGTTATTTTGGCCTCCCTCTCAGCAGGTGTGAAAAAGGCCACCATTTTTGAACGGTAGCGAGGGTCCAACAAGGTGGACAGCCAAAAGTCATCCCTCTGTCTGATGGTTATTATTCGGCTGTCGCTACGCAAGCAACCGAGCATGCTATGGGCCATTTGTGCCAAGGAATGCGAGGGACTCCCTGCCTCCATCTCCACAGCATACTGCCACGGTGCGTCTGGGTCCTCTGTCTCCTCCTCCTCCTCCTCTACCAGATGCTCCTGCTCCTCCACTCCTGTCCGCTGAGTGGAAAAACCACCCATTTCACTCAATAATTCCTGAGCACAAATGTCCTCCTCTACCTCCTCCTCTTCTTCCTGTCCTGCCCCCACAGGGGTCATGTGGCGTTGAGATCTGTGCGCCACGTCTACCGCACCCTGACCAGCCATTGTTAACAGCATTTGTTCAAGGACGTGCAACAGAGGAATGACGTCGTTCATCCCATAGTCCTGCCGACTCATGAATAGCGTGGCCTCCTCAAAGGGCCTGAGCAAGCGACAGGTGTCACGCATGAGCTGCCAATGGCTGACATCGAAGTTACACAGGGGAGTACCTTTATCCGCTTGTAACATCAGGAAATCGGTGATGGCCTTTCGCTGCTCGTAAAGGCGGTCTAACATGTGTAGGGTTGAATTCCACCTTGTTGCAACGTCGCAGATCAGGCGATGATGTGGAATTCCGTTCTGCCGCTGCAGCTCAAGGAGGGTGTGCTTTGCGGTGTAGGAATGGCTGAAATGCATGCAAAGTTTACGTGACATTTTAAGGATGTCTTGCAGTGGGATGGTGGATTTTAGGAACCGCTTGACAACCAGATTGAACACGTGAGCCATGCATGGCGCATGGCACAACCTTCCTTGACGCAGAGCAGAAACCATGTTCTTTCCGTTGTCAGTCAACATGGTTCCGATTTTCAGTTTGCGCGGAGACAGCCATCTGTCGATTTCTCTGTTCATTACACTCAGAAGTTCCTCCCCTGTGTGACTACGTTCGCCTGGACCTGGCAGCAGCATGAGGAGGCGGTATAGGGGCCCATGGCAGATTAGGGGCCTGGCAGCAGCTATAGGAGGCCCGTAATCTGCCAGCACCCTATGTCAAAAAATTCAACACACCAGCAGTGTGAGGAGACCTGAAAGTGGCACATGGCATGAGAGACTGTGGACCTGGCAGCAGCATGAGGAGGCGGTATAGGGGCCCATGGCAGATTAGGGGCCTGGCAGCAGCTATGGGAGGCCCGTAATCTGCCAGCACCCTATGTCAAAAAATTCAACACACCAGCAGTGTGTGAGGAGACCTGAAAGTGGCACATGGCAGAGTGTGGCGATGGAGACAGCAGCAATGGGAGGCCGTACAGGGACCCATGACAGACTCTGGACCTGGCAGCAGCATGAGGAGGCGGTATATAGGGGCCCATGGCAGATTAGGGGCCTGGCAGCAGCTATGGGAGGCCCGTAATCTGCCAGCACCCTATGTCAAAAAATTCTACACACCAGCAGTGTGAGGAGACCTGAAAGTGGCACATGGCATGAGAGACTGTGGACCTGGCAGCAGCATGAGGAGGCGGTATAGGGGCCCATGGCAGATTAGGGGCCTGGCAGCAGCTATGGGAGGCCCGTAATCTGCCAGCACCCTATGTCAAAAAATTCAACACACCAGCAGTGTGTGAGGAGACCTGAAAGTGGCACATGGCAGAGTGTGGCGATGGAGACAGCAGCAATGGGAGGCCGAACAGGGACCCATGACAGACTCTGGACCTGGCAGCAGCATGAGGAGGCGGTATATAGGGGCCCATGGCAGATTAGGGGCCTGGCAGCAGCTATGGGAGGCCCGTAATCTGCCAGCACCCTATGTCAAAAAATTCAACACACCAGCAGTGTGAGGAGACCTGAAAGTGGCACATGGCATGAGAGACTGTGGACCTGGCAGCAGCATGAGGAGGCGGTATAGGGGCCCATGGCAGATTAGGGGCCTGGCAGCAGCTATGGGAGGCCCGTAATCTGCCAGCACCCTATGTCAAAAAATTCAACACACCAGCAGTGTGTGAGGAGACCTGAAAGTGGCACATGGCAGAGTGTGGCGATGGAGACAGCAGCAATGGGAGGCCGTACAGGGACCCATGAGAGACTTTGGACTTGGCAGCAGCATGAGGAGGCGGTATATAGGGGCCCATGGCAGATTAGGGGCCTGGCAGCAGCTATGGGAGGCCCGTAATCTGCCAGCACCCTATGTCAAAAAATTCAACACACCAGCAGTGTGAGGAGACCTGAAAGTGGCACATGGCATGAGAGACTGTGGACCTGGCAGCAGCATGAGGAGGCGGTATAGGGGCCCATGGCAGATTAGGGGCCTGGCAGCAGCTATGGGAGGCCCGTAATCTGCCAGCACCCTATGTCAAAAAATTCTACACACCAGCAGTGTGTGAGGAGACCTGAAAGTGGCACATGGCAGAGTGTGGCGATGGAGACAACCCACCGACTGTTTTGCTCGCTGCCAAGCTGCCACCCTCTTCTCCTGATGATGCGGAAGCAATAGCCTGATGACGATGAGGCTGCCAAGTGCGATCAGCCTCATCATCATCAATTAGGGTCTCCGCCTCACTACTAGCCCCCTCGGCTGCGTGTGGGTCAGGAGACAGACCTGTCTCTACACCGGCTACCGAGCCACTCTCCTCGCCACTACTTCTTCGCCTGGCTGCTGAAGAGGCGGATGTCTCCCCCCGTTCCTGACCGCCCTCTGTTAGCTCTTCCTCACTGTACTGGATGACACCGGGAGCACTAGCCTCTGGCTGCGAATAGTGCTGCCTCGACCCCTTCCTCTGCTGCCACGTCTGCTCGCTCCTAAAACATTGCCTCCTCTGCCACTCCTCTGCATGTTGTCTGACATACTCTTTAATTAAACGATTCTGTGTCCCTGAGTAACAATTCTGTGGCCCTAAGTAACGGTTCTGTGGCCCTCAGTAACAGTTCTGTGTCCCTGAGTAACAATTCTGTGTCTGTGCGAGTAACAATTCTGTGGCCCTAAGTAACAGTTCTGTGGCCCTCAGTAACAATTATGTGTCCCTAAGTAACGGTTCTGTGGCCCTCAGTAACAATTCTGTGTCCCTGTGTAACAATTCTGTGTCTGTGCGAGTAACAATTCTGTGGCCCTAAGTAACAGTTCTGTGGCCCTCAGTAACAGTTCTGTGTCCCTGAGTAACAATTCTGTGTCTGTGCGAGTAACAATTCTGTGGCCCTAAGTAACAGTTCTGTGGCCCTCAGTAACAGTTCTGTGTCCCTGAGTAACAATTCTGTGTCTGTGCGAGTAACAATTCTGTGGCCCTAAGTAACAGTTCTGTGGCCCTCAGTAACAATTCTGTGTCCCTAAGTAACAATTCTGTGGCCCTAAGTAACGGTTCTGTGGCCCTCAGTAATAATTCTGTGTCCCTGTGTAACAATTCTGTGTCTGTGCGAGTAACAATTCTGTGGCCCTAAGTAACAGTTCTGTGGCCCTCAGTAACAGTTCTGTGTCCCTGAGTAACAATTCTGTGTCTGTGCGAGTAACAATTCTGTGGCCCTAAGTAACAGTTCTGTGGCCCTCAGTAACAGTTCTGTGTCCCTGAGTAACAATTCTGTGTCTGTGCGAGTAACAATTCTGTGGCCCTAAGTAACAGTTCTGTTGCCCTCAGTAACAATTCTGTGGCCCTAAGTAACGGTTCTGTGGCCCTCAGTAACAATTCTGTGTCCCTGTGTAACAATTCTGTGTCTGTGCGAGTAACAATTCTGTGGCCCTAAGTAACAGTTCTGTGGCCCTCAGTAACAGTTCTGTGTCCCTGAGTAACAATTCTGTGTCTGTGCGAGTAAGAATTCTGTGTCTGTGCGAGTAACAATTCTGTGGCCCTAAGTAACGGTTCTGTGGCCCTCAGTAACAGTTCTGTGTCCCTGTGTAACAATTCTGTGTCTGTGCGAGTAACAATTCTGTGGCCCTAAGTAACAGTTCTGTGGCCCTCAGTAACAATTCTGTGTCCCTGATTAACGTTTCTGTGGCCCCAAGTAACAGTTCTGTGGCCCTCAGTAACAATTCTGTGTCTGTGCGAGTAACAATTCTGTGTCTGTGCGAGTAACAATTCTGTGGCCCTAACAGTTCTGTGGCCCTCAGTAACAATTCTGTGTCCCTGATTAACGTTTCTGTGTCCCCAAGTAACAGTTCTGTGGCCCTCAGTAACAGTTCTGTGTCTGTGCGAGTAACAATTCTGTGTCTGTGCGAGTAACAATTCTGTGGCCCTAAGTAACAGTTCTGTGGCCCTCAGTAACAATTCTGTGTCCCTGATTAACGTTTCTGTGGCCCCAAGTAACAGTTCTGTGGCCCTCAGTAACAATTCTGTGTCTGTGCGAGTAACAATTCTGTGTCTGTGCGAGTAACAATTCTGTGGCCCTAAGTAACAGTTCTGTGGCCCTCAGTAACAGTTCTGTGTCCCTGAGTAACAATTCTGTGTCTGTGCGAGTAACAATTCTGTGTCTGTGCGAGTAACAATTCTGTGGCCCTAAGTAACAGTTCTGTGGCCCTCAGTAACAGTTCTGTGTCCCTGAGTAACAATTCTGTGTCTGTGCGAGTAACAATTCTGTGGCCCTAAGTAACAGTTCTGTGGCCCTCAGTAACAGTTCTGTGTCCCTGAGTAACAATTCTGTGTCTGTGCGAGTAACAATTCTGTGTCTGTGCGAGTAACAATTCTGTGTCTGTGCGAGTAACAATTCTGTGTCTGTGCGAGTAACAATTCTGTGGCCCTAAGTAACGGTTCTGTGGCCCTCAGTAACAGTTCTGTGTCCCTGTGTAACAATTCTGTGTCTGTGCGAGTAACAATTCTGTGGCCCTAAGTAACAGTTCTGTGGCCCTCAGTAACAATTCTGTGTCTGTGCGAGTAACAATTCTGTGTCTGTGCGAGTAACAATTCTGTGGCCCTAAGTAACAGTTCTGTGGCCCTCAGTAACAATTCTGTGTCTGTCCCTGAGTAACAATTCTGTGGCCCTAACTAAAGTTTCTGTGGCCCTAAGTAACAATTCTCTGGCACTCAGTAACAATTCTGTCTGTCCCTGAGTAACAATTCTGTGGCCCTAATAACGTTTCTGTGGCCCTAAGTAACAATTCTCTGGCACTCAGTAACAATTCTGTCTGTCCCTGAGTATGAATTCTGTGGCCCTAACTAGCGTTTCTTTGTCCCTAAGTAACGATTCTGTGGCCCTAATTAACAATTCTGTGTCCCTGAGTAATAGTTCTCTGTCCCTAAGTATCGTTTCTCTGTCCCCAAGTATCGTTTCTGTGGCCCTAACTCTGTCCCTGTCCCTAATACAGAGCGGTCTGCCTCTGTTCAATGACTGCAGGCAAATGAAGAATTCCAAAATGGCCGCTATTTATAGCTCGACCATTACACAGTGCTAGCTGGCTGGCTGCTGATTGGCTGATGCGATCACATGTCGTTGAGGAATGCATTATGGGTCAGCGCGCCTTGTCTGCGCGCCTTCCCAGACATCCCCGCTCCGTCGCCGCACATGTCAGCCGCCATTTTCAGAAAAATTTCGATTCGCGCGTCCGAATTAGGCTATTTTTCGGATTCGGCGCGAATCGAAATTTTTCCGATATTCGACTCGAATTCCATTTCGGCTACTTCGATTCGCTCATCTCTATCTATAATATGATGACCAAACCCTCCTTATTATCACCATGGCATTAAAACACCATACAGAATCATTGGAACCACAGGACTGATGCATTGTGTTGTGTTTTTTATGTCTATATTTGTAGTTATGAAGAAATAGACATCCCGTGACCCCCATAACAGACAAACAAATGCTATTTAATTCATTTTTATTTTGCAAAGCAAACTCATCCATCCATCCATGTCTCCATGCTTTAGTTTGCTGAGAAATCACTTTGAAAAACATCCCCCTAGCATTTCTGGATATGGCTATCTTAAGTAAGGGCAGATGATTCATGTGGCATTTACTTCCTGGAATCCATCTGCCCTTATCTCTGGCATGCAGGCAGGAGGGCATGCTTATCTGAAAAAAAAATCCTCGTCCCCACCAGAAGTCCCCCAGAAGTATGACATCATTTGCCTAGGCAGGAAACCAGGAAGTTACTGAAGAAACATAAAAAAATAGTTTAAAACAAGTAAATATAATATTCTTTCCTATATATTTACAAATTCTATCAGCATAAGGATTAGAAATAGTCAATCCTGATTGAGAGGGTGAAACTCCACTTTAAACTTCAATATATTGCTTTTACATCTGATATGTTCACTTCATCCTTCAGGCATTCCACAGCTTCTTTAATTTATGGTTTTATCCAAAGTCCCTTAGTGCATTAATATTTGTGACCTTTTACTTTCTTAAAAAAATCAATTTAAAATAATAAAATGCATTTTAAAAAATTAAAATATTTTTCTCTTTTTTTTATAAGTGATTGCATGAACTCTGTTCTCAGCTGCATAACGGGCTTAGGGAGACTGCAAGGTGAGTGTCAGCAAGAGAGAGAGAAACAGCAATATGCTGATCTTCTCCATAATTAGGTGTGGGGGGGGGGCTCATCAGCAGAGGTCTGACCATTGGAATGCAGGCAGGCTGAGTTCCTAAGCAGAAGGCAAACAAGTAAACTGACCACACTGGGATGAATGTGCTTATATGCTTAGTGTGGTCAGTTTGATGTAGAAAAGCAGGGGAACTGTAGCAAAATGTAGCAATTGTACCCACAGAGATGGACGCGGTTCAACCATTTTGCTCCAACCCTCCATCTTGTAGATCTCTCTCCCCCTCTTTGCTCATCCCCCTCCCTCTCTGTTGAGTGACATGTGGTCGGTGTGTGTTTGCAGAGATCACAGGCACCAAACTCAGTGGGAGGGTTTCCTGGCTATAAAACCTCACTAGCTGGGTGCCTCTCTGTCTAAGAAACTGTGCAATCTGGGATATCGTAAAAACGTAAACCAAGCCCTTCACTGAGTTCAAAGACATTCCAGAGCAGTAATAAACTAGACACCACATTCAAAATCCATTTTCCCCTTATGATTTCATATCTTGAAATATGAGGGACTTACACAAAAAAACAGGCATATCTTCAGATTGGTCAAATTGTTTGGTATATTGCATTCCCTAGCTGAGATCAACTGGAGAGTAGAAAATAAAATCTCCTTAATCATCCCAGCAGATATGTTATATTTCATATGTAGATCTTCAGCAGACGATTCTGCATATTAATCTACCTGTTGGTGGAATGTTACATGTACCTAGGAAAAGTTATGGGCCAAAATATAAGCTATGAGAGTTTCCGAAAAACCTTTTTTTCTCACACCCAATATGCAATAAATATCCAAAGTAAGTCCAAAAAAAAGGTCCACAACTCAAATAGTCCAAAATTTCGGTTTTCCATCTTCCACATCGTGAGAATATCCCGAATACCTCAAAATAAAGAAAACTACATATAGTGCATTACCCTTAATTGTAAAAATACATACAAATTTACTCGTGAAAGAAAGAAAGAAAGAAAGAAAGAAAGAAAGAAAGAAAGAAAGAAAGAAGAAAAAAAAATCCCTTCTCTCCTTCCTTTTTTTTCCCCTTACAAATTAAATTAAAATTAAATTATATTTATATAAATAATAAATCAAATGCACTCCTATATAAAGTGATCAAAAATTACACCGCACTCAGTGAAATAACCAAAACTTCATTATAAAATTAATCAATCTGTGACTTTTCCACTCATGACAAAACAAATCACAGCAAAAATACACTCTGTGAAATTGTGTTCAAACCAGTGGCTCCACACTTTAGTAGGATAACATACAATTACCCTCTCTCAGTTGTTACCAGCAATATAAACACTCCAAGGTAATATTCCCTTCCTCCCTGTAGATGTATTCGCTTTTCAATCTCTTCCGTTCCTCATAAGGTAGAAAGGATAACTCAGTGTAGTATATAAAGGTAATACATACATTTTATTAGCACTTAGACAAAGGAACCGTCCATCTTCCAGTATAAACACAGCCAAAATCAGAACAAAAGATGGCCGCGCGCTCCTTCCGGTATTGCGTCTGACGTCGCAACCCTTTATTATTTATATAAATATAATTTAATTTAATTTGTAAGGGGAAAAAAAAGGAAGGAGAGAAAGGATTTATTTTTTTTCTTCTTTCTTTCACGAGTAAATTTGTATGTATTTTTACAATTCAGGGTAATGCACTATATGTAGTTTTCTTTATTTTGAGGTATTCTGGATATTCTCATGATTTGGAAGATGGAAAACTGAAATTTTGGACTATTTGAGCTGTGGACCTTTTTTTGGACTTACTTTGGATATTTATTGTTGCATATTGGGTGTGAAAACAAAAGGTTTTTTGTGATTTATACTTTCAAGGGTGAAAGTTTTACCTTTTTTAAGGGGATTATTGTTAGAGTATTGTGTATTATGAGAGTTTCCAGTTTTAACTTAGGTCTCCGCATACACCTCCCTCCCCAAATAAGGCAATTGGTTCTCTGTTGTAAGGAGACACCCTGCTGAGATCCTAGAAAAGGGCTGTTATGCTTGGAGTTGGTTGTGTGAGAGAAAAAAGAGTCTCCTGTTTTTAACATCGAAATTGACAGTGAGCGAAAGAAGAGTCTCCCGTTTAACATCGAAACTGACAGTGCGAGACAAGAAATCCTTTTTGGGCTCATAAGACTTGAAACTGCTTAAACCAAGGCTGATTGGCAAGTACTTTAACCAGTGGTATATTTTGGTTTTGTTCTGACCTAGGCAAGACTAAAATCGGGCCCCCCCCGCATCTAAATTTGTCCCACCCTTTCATCTGCAAACCCCACCCCTTCCTCTTTAGGCTCCACCTCTTCATATTAGAGCTCTGACCACTGACAACGATGGGCGCTATTCCTTCTACTGACACTAATGATGGGGCATGATTCCTCCCACTGACACAAATGATGGGGCACTATTCCTCACACTGACACCAATGATTGGGCACGATTCCTCCCACTGACACTAATGATGGGGCACTATTCCTCACACTGACACTAATGTTGGGGAACTATTCCTCCCACTAATACCAATGATGGGGTACTATTCCTCCACTGATACCAATGATGGGGCACTATTCCTCCCACTGACACCAATGATGGGGTACTATTCCTCACACTGACACCAATGATGGGGTACTATTCCTCACACTGACACCAATGATGGGGCACGATTCCTCACACTGACGCCAATGATGGTGCATTATTCCTCCCACTGATACCAATGATGGTGCCCTATCATTAGTGTCAGTGTGTGAGTGACTACCCCAAAGTTTATGTTGCAGGCAGGAGGGGGGAAAACTTTGCAATGGCTCACTGGAGCAGTATTTTTAGGTTTTACTAAATTGGTGAAAACATATTGGAAAGGAAACAAGCAGAATAGGGTGGCACAGTGGCTTAGTGGTTAGCACATCTGCCTTGCAGTAAATAAGTCATGGGTTCCATTCCCGAGCATGGTGCCTCCTGCCTGGAGTTTGCATGTTCATCCTGTGCTTGTGTGGGTTTCCTCTGGGTGCTCCGGTTTCCTCCCACACTCCAAAGACATGCTAATAGGTTAATTGGATCCTGTCTAAATTGGCCCTAATATGTGTATGTATGAATGTAAGTTAGGGACCTTAGATTTTACACCCCTTGAGGGTTAGGGACTGATGTGAATGTTCAATACATATATATATGTAAAGCGCTGTGTAAATTGACAGCGCTATATAAGTACCTGAAATAAATAAATTTCAGGACATCTTTAATTTTTCATTCCCTTCTACTCTGCACATCTCCTGTTTTCCCGTACTTTTTTATGATCACAATCAGGAAAAAGGATGCCTACTATAGTGAGCAACAGTAGTTCACCATGAATGCCCAAGGTGGTCAACTATGATACAATGTGTGTTTAATCTTCTGGGAATATCTACATAGGAGGAAACCACAGGACCAAGAAAGTTTTGCCTGCATAGTGATTGGTTGTAAACAGATTGTTATATTGTAACAAATCTTTTCATACACTACCCTAAGATCAAAACTGAAAGATGTTTTCAATTACATGCTGGAAAACCTTTTCTTTTACAAGCAAGAACAATGAGCAAAACAAAAAAAAAATTAACAAAACAGTTAGGTTCATGAGAGGATCGAATAGACAATGAATTCTGCTATTAAAAAATTAAGTATTTTATAAGGGTCTTTTGCATCAAACACTTGAGTGCAGTAAGTGCTGAGCACCTCCTTACGTTGAAGTATGAGAAATACTAGGTGCCATCTTATTGTTGTGTGCATCATGCTACTCTTTTATTGTCCCTATAAAAGGAACTGGGAAAAACAAGCCTCTTGGACTTCAGCTTTCTTGTCTGACACTAAACTCATCCAGAAGAACCTTGAATCCTCCACTATATTCTACACCGTGGTCTTAGCCATACAGCAGACGCAGACCTGCAATCATTTAAATGTGAGTATTGGCAGATCCAAAACAGCATACTTATATTTTAGGATGTCATAACCTATCTGCACTGCATAACTCATTTCCATAATGCTGCTGTATATTATAGGTCTGATGTATACTATATGCAATTTTGTCTATTAAAAAAATGTTGATTTCAATTAATTTAAAAAATAATATGAATTCTGCTACCAAACACATTGAAATAGGTTTAAAAGACAGATATATGGAAAAATGCATAGATAAAAAAATTGTATAAATCTCATTCTTTCTTTTCTTTTACCTTCCTCTCTTCTCCTGATATACTTTAGATATATTTTAGAAGCTTTTCTAGTTATAGTGTATTTGCTATTTTGCAAAACAATATGAAAGTGTACATAAGCAATAATAATAAAAAATAATAATACAAATTATAAACTGAAATAGATTCACTACTATTTTGCATATTTCTTGAAGTCGGCAAACAAAGATGAATGTGCAAATCTCAAATTTTTCTCTTCCGTCTTTCTGTCCTCATTGCAAGGCAAAGCAACACATTCACTTTCATGCTAGCCCTTTTAGCGGTTTATACTAAACCTTTCCTTCGCAACTCCCCTGTTTTGTTTGCCACCAAAAGCATATACTTGGAACTTCCGGTTATAGGGGTTATAGGGGAACATGTGACTCATTCACCTAGCACTCTTGTGATAACACTGGACCTGGGCAAATGGCAACTTAGGGACCAGCACTGTCACTTGAAAAATAATCCTGTATAAACTCCTTCTGGGATGGTCAAGGACAGGACTTATTCTTCTA
Source organism: Staurois parvus (assembly GCF_062004578.1). Lineage (NCBI taxonomy): Eukaryota > Metazoa > Chordata > Amphibia > Anura > Ranidae > Staurois > Staurois parvus. Next base: position 620,097 of record NW_028318261.1, on the reverse strand, counting down.
ACTCCCGGAGATGAACAAAGTGGTGGAAAAGCCAGGAATAGGTACATTTAAGCTGTTGCAGGGGCGAGCTTTAAAATAATTTTGTTGCTTCACCTTTCACTTTAAATCCTTTCTCAATATATTGCTGCATTTTTTTAAAAAAATTAGTTACAAACATTTGGTGTTTGCTATGCAGTGGGAAACTGTACATAAGCAGCTCTCTCACAGCCATGTAACTACAATTAATAACATTTTACAACATCCCTCTACAACAGTTGGAAAAGAATCAATGTGGTTTTTCAGTCAGTAGTACTTCCATATGGGATAGATATATAATCTTCCTTGTCAAAACTGTTGTTTAACTAAAACAAAAAAGCTGATTCTTTGAATAATAATAACTGTGAAAATGTTCAAAACAATACATTGATTTCCAAAAATGTATAATAGGATGGATGGGAAATATCAACAAGAACAATAATGCATTTAATGAGCAATTCAGGCAAAAACTTAAAATCAGCAAACTGATGCCATCCAGAAAACACGGTGACTGCGTTTAAGTCGCAAAGTTCTTCCAGTTTGCCTTAACCTGAGTTTTGTAATCCACTCGAGACAGAATCCAGACTGCTGATAACAGAATCACTTTAAGTGTACAGCCAATAGCCTTTGCTATGGAACCTCTTTCTTTGCTTCCCGTATCCCCAATTAAGTCTAAAACTTTCAAGGCAGGTTCAAACCTGAACTGACTGGGGACATTTTTAGGAAAAGAAATCCATCCATAAATTGCAAGACTTTTGGGGGGGATATTTTTTTATTCAAATAATTTTTTTAATTTAATAACCAACTTTCATTTCCATGAATACAATAAACACATTATAATATACACATAAACTATTTTCGCTACCCCCCCCTAAAAAAAAAAAAACTATAAGACAAATATCCTCAAATACAAAACACTATTATTACCACTAGCATTGTTATTACTATTACCATTACTAAACACAGAAACATTATCTTATAAAACCATTTTCGGATACCAGTGTAGGGGCATTCACCCATAGTTTTCACCTTTCAAATTTTCCCACACACCCCCTACACACGTAAGCAAGTTTTTTTCTTATCAACATGCTATCAACTACTTTCAACCAAGTTACATGGGAGGGTAGCAGGGGGGCATCCATTTTTGAGCAATTAGCTTCCTAGCTTGATAGAGACACCTCAACACCACTTGAGTAAGAAAGGGGGCCAGTTGGCAATACATATAACCCAATACACCTTTATTTTGGTTCTACTGGAAAATAAATTCCAAATATCATACTTATTGTACCCACCCCATCTTTTCAATACCATTACAATTTTGGGCATCTCCAAAGCATATGAAAGAAGCCTCCAGATGGATGTTCACACTTTGGGCATGATGCATCTGTTGTCTCTCAAACAAGAATAATTTCCTGGGATATTTTTACAAGAAGAACAGTAATAGTTGCTTTAGGCTATTTCTTCAATTATGTGAGTTTTCCACAGTGATACCCAAAGGGATAAGAACCGATGTTCACTTGAATGTATAGTCTTTTCAGTTACCCATATACAAGAATTTGGCTTGATATAAATATTCTGATCAATCTGTGTTAATAATGCATATTTATATATTTCATGTATATAGTTTGCAAGTATATGCAGAATGTACAGAGTTACATAGGCAGGTAGAGAAAAAGACACAAGTCCATCTATTTCAACCAATAGAATAACGTACAAATAGAAAATTTCCATATACACAATCCTATACGAACAATTGATCCAGATGAAGGCAAAACAAATGCAATAAAGCACAATCCAATTTGCTCCAGCAGGGGAAAAAAATTCTTCTTGATCCCCCAAGAGGCAATCATATATTCCCTGGAATATCTATAAATATTTAGCAATATTACCTAAAAATGTTAATGTCCAGTTATATTTTGTGCATTCAGAAATGCATCCAGTGCTTTTTATAACAATCTAGTGAGCTGGCCAGAATTAGTTCTTGAGATAGTCTATTCCACAGTTTCACAGCTCTTGCTGCGAAGAAGTCTTTCATAGTTTGATGTAGCAAACATATCCTGAGATTTAACTCTACACTACATGGAGTTTTCTAGGTTTGCTACTGAAATAAAATATATTTTTATAAGATGTATTTCTTTTGTTCCCTTAAAGTCCCAATGTTGTACTTTTCGGTATGATTTAAAGACACATATATGTGTAGGGATGTCTGTACTAATCATATCTGTAGGGATATCTGTTGCTTAAACTAAAGGTACTTCCTGTACATCTGACATATTCAGGATGATTTACTAAAGGATTTGAGAATGTTCACACAATAAATTGTGCAAATACATACTTTAATTATACAGTCATGTGCACATGAATTGGGAAAATAGGGATTTTCTTTTCACATAACTGGATAATTCAATTTCCATGCGTAAACATTATTTGCACATTAAGCAGGGAGGTAGACATTTGAACATGGCTAATCTATTCTGTGGCTCTTGCGGCTAATACAATAATCTACATTTAATACAATAACAAAAAATGTAAAAGTCTTGTCAGATAATACTTTAAAGCTCAACATAAAGGAAAACAAAAAAAAAAAATCCCCCCATGCTACAAGGGTTAAATTCTAATTTATGTCTAAGACTTTGAAGAAAAACATGCTGCAGGAAAACAATAATGCAATAAACTTAATGTCCAATATAAAAGTAAAAAAAACAAGAAAAATGTGCTATATAAAAGCATACAAAGTGTCCTTGTGAAAATAATGTGCAAAGTGCTGCATGCTCAAACATGGGTACAGGGGCGGACTGACAACTCATGGGTCCCCCGGGCAATAGGGGATCATGGGGCCCCTGTGTCCTTGCCCAAACTCAAAAAAGCCTATGAAAATGGTACCAGGGGCTCTCATGGGGCCCCCTACTGACCCCGGGCCCTCGGGCAGTGCCCGAGTTTCCAAATGGTCAGTCCGCCCCTGCATGGGTAAGAGCCTCATAAAAGATCCATTTCACAAGTGTCCATACAGTGGTGCTATCTTGTCAAAAAGTAAAGGTATAAAGTGTTCAAAATTCTTAATCCTTTCATACTTCCATAAGTGAAGAATGATTATATATTGTGTCGTCATTAACATGAGAGTGGTGGAGGCTGGGGGGAGGCAGAGCCATGGTCACGTTCCACCTTTCAGCTCCCCGCGGTCGATCAGCTGATCGCGATCAAAGGCTTGCCAACCTCGGTATTAGGCTGTCTGTCTGGAGTTCAGCTTTAACTTAAAAATGTACTTGTTTTTAAACCTAAGAAAAAAAATATAATATAATTGTGTCTAGCAGTCCTTAGATGCAGTGGCTGCACGTATTTCCCTTTTTTCTGGCATTTTTTACATGGGCGGGAGGCAGCATAGTGCTGGATGGAGAGTAAGGTGATTGGCAGTCCTAGCAACCAATCAGCAGCTTGTTATTATGAACTCCATGCTGTCTCTTGATCTCCATTCTGTACACACACTGTCAGGTAGGAAGTGCTACCTACACAGCGCTGTGCGCATGTGGGGAGGGGGGGGGAGATGTGAAGGGGAGACACTGTTGGAGGGGGGACAGAGGACACTACTGTGGGGGGCTGGATGAGAAATGGACAGAGGACAATGATTTGGGGGATGGGGAGGCAGAGGACACTGCTATGGGGGGGATGGAGGGCAGAGTACACTACTGTGGGGTGGACAGGGGCAGAGGACACTACATTGGGGGGGGTGATGTGAAGAAGACAGAGGAAACTGTTTTTTGGGGTACAGGACACTACTGTGGGGGTTGGGGGACAGAGGACACTGTTATGGGGGGCAGAAGACACTACAGTGGGGGGGGGCAGACGACACTACAATGGGGTGTGATGTGAAGGAGACAGAGAACACTGCATTGGGGGGGTACAGAACACCACTATGTGGGTAGGGGGTAAAGGACACTGCTTTGGGGAGTACAAGACACTACTGTGGGGGGGGGGCATAGAGCACTGCTATCGGGGGCAGAGGACACTACATTGGGGGGTGATGTGAAGGGGGTAGAGGAAACTGTTTTTGGGGGTACAGGACATTACTGTCGGGGTTGGGGGACAGAGGACACTGTTTTGGGGAGCACAGGACACTATAGTGGGAGGGTTGATGTGAAGGGGAGACAGGGGACGCTGCAGGACACTACTGTGGGGAGAAGGTGGCAGAGAATACTACACTGAGGGTGTTGATGTAAAGGGGGGAGAGGAGATTGCTTTGGAAGTTACAGGACACTACTGTGGGAGGAGAGGGGCAGACGACACTGCTTTGGGGGTTAGACGACACTACAGTGGGGTGTGATGTGAAGGGGGCAGAGAACACTGTGTTGGGGTGGTACAGAACACAACTGTGGGGGGAGGGGGCAGAGGACACTTCTATGGGGTACAGAGGACACTACTCTGGGGGGGTAATGTGAAGGGGGGCAGAAGACACTACTGTGATGGATGATGTGAAGAGGGGCAGAGGACACTATTGTGGGGGGGTGAGTTGAAGGGGGGCAGAGTACACTACTGTGAGGGATGATGTGAAGGAGGGCAGAGGACACTACTGTGAGGGATGATGTGAAGAGGGGCAGAGGACACTATTGTGGGGGGGTGAGTTGAAGGGGGACAGAGTACACTACTGTGAGGGATGATGTGAAGGAGGGCAGAGGACACTACTGTGAGGGATGATGTGAAGGAGGGCAGAGGACACTACTGTGAGGAATGATGTGAAGGAGGGCAGAGGACACTACTGTGAGGGATGATGTGAAGGAGGGCAGAGGATACTACTGTGAGGGATGATGTGAAGGAGGGCAGAGGGCACTACTGTGAGGGATGATGTGAAGGAGGGCAGAGGATACTACTGTGAGGGATGATGTGAAGGAGGGCAGAGGATACTACTGTGAGGGATGATGTGAAGGGGGTAGTGGGTACTGCTGTGACACACTATGTGTTTATTGTGCCATCTTCTTATTGGTAGCTTAATAGTTTGTTTGTTTGGTTGTTTTATTGGTGCCGCCTAGTACCCACCCTCCCCAGGAAACTTTGCTTTCTTCCATGTTGTCCTGGTAGATCTCAACCTCTGAAAGGTTGCCTACATCTGACCTAATACATAGTTTAAATGTACATACGTACTGTATGTGTTCTGTCAAACGATTAATTAAAGCATTATTGTGACTCATATAGTTCTGCCAGACAGAATAGGCAGGAAAGACTACATTACTTTCTGTATCAGTTAGGAGTCCCATCACCATTCACATCTATGCAAACATTGCTGCTCATTTTTCACTGCAAGGGATGATTGGAGGCTGATCTCAATGATGATTCAGGTAATGTACTTATACTATCTGTATTTAAAATACATCTAATCATTTTTAAAGGAATGTACACCTATAATAAATGTTATTTTAATGCTTTTAAGTTCAGTGTTCATATTTTGCAAATTCATTGGCTATTTATTTTTTCTTTTCACTCAACAGTAAGCATGAGAATAATATGTCTGACGTTAATCGCTCTTCTTTCATTGCTTTGTTCTGCAAATGTCATACCATTTGTACCTGGAGCTGACCTGAAGACTGCAGGTAAACAATGTTCACAAGAACTGGAACAGAATAAACTGATACTAAATGTTACTTTGGGAAGAATATAAAAGAAGATCTCTAATGAGAACCTCTTTACATTTCCTTGGCAATGAGCAAGCAAAAAATTTCGAGTGCAAAGCTCATGGTACTCAAGCACACAAATATCTGCTTAGAAAAATGTAATTGAAGGCTATCTCTACTAATTGTTTACAACCAATCCCTATATATTTAGAAATAACCAGCAGTAGTGCCTTTGTGATATTTTTATGGGTAACATATATGGTTTTCTATGATCTTACCTCTAAATAGGACCTAGGACCTAGATATCTAGGTTTTTCAAATGGCTTGCTTCAAATATAAAAGTATTCAGCAATATGTTGTGTGGGCTTCTTTGACCTTTTGGGACCCAAATCTCTCTGCTTTCCAAAATTACTACATTTTTTTAGGCCTAACATAATATCTGTGTAGTGCTCAGCCCCAAAAGGGCATGCTGATTTGGTCCAGGGGATCTTTTCCCAATAAGTGCACTAGCAGCCAGGCACACGGTCTCTGACACTCTTCCAGGTCAATGATTAATCTAGGGATATCCTTTTTAATGTTTTATTGAAAACTTGAACATGTAACTGTGGGATACTCCTATAATCTAGGAACACTTATCTTCCTCCTAAAGAATCTCAGTTCTTGCAGCAGGCAAATAATGGGCTGAGTTTTACTGAGACACCATAAATAATGTCCACTTTTAAGTACAAGCTGCCAGTAATGCAAGAGTCACTGGGATCTCACACACCAGTCTCTCCCTGGATAGATTTTGGGCTGCCAAAGAACTACTCATGCACCTGATTCTATACATAATGTTGATCCAAATGTTGCAATCTAGCTCCTGGCTTTTTTTCTCAGTAAATTATTTATGCTCCCTCCTAGCCACTTACTGGGCACCGTTCTCCAGAGATTGGCTGGGGCCACATAAATATTCGTACTGTAGATTTGACTCTCCCAGCCCACTACTTCCCAGAACCATCCAGGATGCAGGGAAACAGTCAAACCCACAGCCTATGAAACTCACAGCAGACGAGAGTAATCACAAGCAGTTCCACTGCTCCACTGATTACAGGAGAGCTAAAGAACAACATTTACCTATCCTAGCACCTATATAGGATGGTGCTACATCTGCATACCTAAACGTTTTATGACCATTTTTAATTGTATACAATGGCAGTGACCATGTTTTATTCTCCTTTTTATCTCTCCATTGTTATATGTTTCTTCATAATGTAGAAAGAAAAAACAGTTTTGTCAGTTATAGTAACCAGGTATATATATATATATATATAAATATATATTATAACCAAAAATGTAATTGGGGCCAGTCACTGGTATCTGGTTTCGACACACCTAAACGTGTATAAACGTGTAATAACTCTAGGCGTGTCAAGCACTTGAGCATTAGTTAATTTCAGTGGCCAGAAAAAATTATTAATAATGGTTGGCACGAAACTCATTTACACACTACTAGTGTTCATTTCTGCCAAAATGCTGCTGCCAGGAGGAAAGGTTTAGCAGAGCCAGGCAAATGCCCTGTGTGCATAGGGTCTTAGGAAATATATGTAACACTTGCAGACCGGAAGGTAACAGAGTTTAAAATATTGTAACTTTCCTCAATGAGGCAAGGATTCTTTAAAGCAGAATTCCAGGCACAAAATTGCAACATCACTGCATGGGTTAGCTGTTCGTTTTCATCTAGGGATGAGAAGAGCAGCAATATACTTACCTAATCCTCCCAGCAAGACCAGCCCATGCTCTTGCCCCCCCCCCCCCCCAGTCCAGTGGTCTCGTGTGGTGGACTGATCCTGATGTCATCACACCCATAGACCAGCTCTGGACATGAGGATGCCAGGAACAGTCCACCACTGAACGAGGGGGGAGTGCCGTTTTCCAGGGGATTGAAGGATGCCGTGAGTACACCGTGTTCCAAATTATTATGCAAATTATATTTTTCTCATTTACCTAGATAATTGATGTAAATAACAGTCAGCATAATTCTCATGTTATCAACTATTAAGAGTACAATTCACATTTTATTGAACAAACCTCCTAATGATAACAGTATTTTTTTAAACATAAAACTCTTACAATGCACTGTTCCAAATTATTGTGCACAGTAAGTTTCAAAACACTTTATAGGTTGTAAAGAACTGAAAATTGTCATTTGTTGTGTTTGCAGCATATTTACTGAAATCAAAAGCTATTTCAATCAAACTTTTAACAACATTTTAACTTTTTAAACATTTTAACAGATCACATTAATTGTAACATAGGACCCCTTATTTGATAGCAGCTTCACAAGTCTTGCATCCATTGAACTTGTGAGTTTTTGGACAGCTTATGCTTGAATTTGTTTGCAAGATGTCAGAATAGCCTCCCAGAGCTGCTGTTTGGATGTAAACTTCCTCCCACCCTCATAGATCTTTTGCTTGAGGATGCTCTAAAGGTTCTCAATAGGATTGAGGTCAGGGGAGGATGGAGGCCACACCATGACCTTCTCTCCTTTTATCCCCATAGCAGCCATTGATGCAGAGGTATTCTTTGCAGCATGAGATGGTGCTGTAACGGACCACCTGACAGCACCTCTATCAGTCCCCTGATAGAGCCTCCCCAGAGTGCGGAGTCTAAGTAGCGGAACACTTGTTCACCAGGGCCCCTGATGGTGGGGATGGACTTGGAGCGTTTCGGGACCAGGTCGCAGCTACCGGGTATCTCTACCAGAGGTAGAGGAGTCTGCCAGAGGCTCCTGTGGGTTAAGAGTCTGATGTGAGGGAGCCCGGGGATCCCTGAGGGATGGATGGATGAGCAAGATCAGAGTCAAACAGGCCGTGTCGGTAACTAGCGGGTCGGTGCGGTACAAGACGGTAGGCAAGGGATAGTCGGGTCACACGTAGGGTCAATACCAGAAGATCAGATCTATAAGGGAGCATCCAGGAGCAGAGTCAGGCAAGCCAAGGGGTCAGGACAGGAGAAGGCAACAAGGTCAGACAATCCAGATCAGAGTACTCACAACACAGGCAACAGGATACGCAAAGACCATTGGGCAACAAGTGTCTGTGCAGGGCTGGTTTAAGTAGCCCGCCCTGCACCTGACAGGCACAGCCTAGGTCCTAGTGCCTGCCCAGTACTGTCATAGACGACAGGTGCGCCTGGGTCCTAGTGCCCTGCTTCCTGCATGTCTTGACAGAGACCTACGCATGTGTAGACCCATGCATCGCGATGGTCCCTGACAGGTGCATTGTCATGCATGAAGATGATTTTATTACGGAAAGCATAGTTCTTCCTTCTGTACCAGGGAAGAAAGTGGTCAGTCATAAACTCCACATACTTTGCAGAGGTCATCTTTACACCTTCGGGGGCTCTAAAGGAGCCGACCCGCTCTGTTCCCATGATTCCGGCCCAAAACATGACTCCACCACCGCCTTGCTGACGTCGCAGCCTAGTTGGAACAGGGTGGCCGTCCACCAACCATCCACTACTCTTAGTCTAGTCTTCATGTATTTTTCTGCCCAATGCAGCCGTTTCTGCTTGTGAGCATTGGTTAGTGGTGGCCGAATAGAAGGTTTATGCACAGTTGCAAGACTCTGGAGGACTCTACACCTTGATGTCCGTGGGACTCCAGAGGCACCAGCAGCTTCAAATATCTGTTTGCTGCTATGTAACGGTATTTTAGAAGATGCTCTCTTGATCCGATGCATGGATCTGGCAGAAATCTTCCTCAATGTGCCTTTATCTGCACAAACCCGGCTGTGCTCTGAATCAGCCACAAATCTCTTAATAGTGCGATGATCACACTTAAGTTTTTGTGAAATATCTAATGTTTTCATACCTCGTCCAGGAAGTGGATAGAGCAAGGGGGGGGGGGGTTATAGCCCCTGTCAGATTTCCTTTCACCATCTGTGTCTCATTGCAGAGATTTCCCTTCACTTCCTGTCCCAAAGCCAAACAGGAAGTGAGAGGAAATCCCTGCAAATTAAGGGAATTCCTTGGGGACCCGCAGGTCACCAGAATTATTGTCCACATTGGAAGATTTCCCCTCTGTTACTTTTTTGGGGACAACCTAAAATTAGGATTTTCTTTCAACTCTAATGGTAAACTGAACAAATAGAGAGTGTGAAACTCCCTAGAGGGGGCACAGACAGCATTAAAAACTAACAGGGGTTTGAATCCCTCTCCACTCTATCCAAAACTAAAAAAATGTGTTGCTTTTAGTTATACTTTAATATGTGTGTTCTGTTGCAAATGCCACTTTGTACATTGACATACTTCCATAGATCCAGTTGGTCTAGAAAGCAAGGTCACCTGCTGACTTGGCACCATCCATAGGCAGGCATAAGTTGAATCCGGCACAATTTTACTTTAGATAACTGCAGTACAGAGGATGTTTTTTTGGTCTTTTGAAGAGTGAAATGACAATGACCTTCCTAAACCCTGTCTCTGCAAAGAACTAACACTGACTGTGGCAACATGGAAGACACAGGAAGAGTCTAGCTAGGAGTAAGCTACCTAGGATAGGAGGACAGAGGAAGATACCAAATAACATGTATAAACAAGCCGCCAGATGCCAGCATGCATCAAACAATAGTAACCTTATGCAGAAAAAATACATTTAGGTGAGACAGAACACATGTGCTTGGCTCATTATAATATACAGTAGATTTTTAAAAATGTTGTTGGTGCATTGGTCCTTTAACTGTTATTTTTTCAGAGTAATTGTTGCAGGTAATGCTGTACTTTCTTTTTCTTACAGTAAACACACTGTTTGATGATGACATGGGCCAGTCAATGGATATGTGTGAGCTTTTCGAAGTTGTTAGAAGATCTTTAGACCTGGAATTTCAAAACCCCAAGTATGACACAGATTTCAGCTCTATCAGAGCAAAAAAATTGAAGAGATTTATAGGAGAACTGCTGACCAATTATCCCAGCGGTCGCCAAGCAAGGCAAGCTCAAGTCGGCTATAATATTAACTCTTTTGGTTTACGATTTGGCAGACGAGCAGCCAACTTGAATATGGACACCTTCTGGCAGCAATTAGACAGAAATCCAGAACTTTCCGCTCCTCTCAGGGTCTTGCAAGAGACATTCTGCTCCGACTATCCTCAGATAGAAGAAATTGATCGCAGTTTTTGAATAGTGGACATTAACAAGGAAATTGCTATCATTCCCTTGTGTATGATTATCTTCAGTCAGCATATTTCAATTCATGTTAATTGCTAACACTTGTTGCTTAGCAACATTTTTGCAGGCATATGTTCCCTTGAAGAAACAATGAGCCACTTTCATCATAGTATCTCAAGAACTGTCTGTGTTGCTCATAGCAACCATTCAGGTTCCAGTGGTGTCAAGAGATTTGAAGATGAAATCAGCCCTTCTTTCAGGGCTGTCTCAACAAAATTTGGAGCTTCTTTAATTGCATTCTATATTGCTGTACTTTGGTGTCTTTAAAAAATAAAACTTATAATGCCAGCCTTTGGGCTCATGTGCATGGACGTTTGAGAACTGTTGCCCTTTAGTGTCTGTAAAAAAAGTATAACACCAGCTCTTGTTGTCAGTAAATGTATAATGCCAACTTCTGATATCTGGAAGCAGAGTACGCCAGTACTGCTAACTGTAGCAAATATACACCAACCTCTGATGCTTGTACATTCTAATTCTAATTTTTTCAATTACGTATATAAAATGCCAACTTTGTTATCAGCTAATGTTACAGTCTTTATTGAATCAAAGGTTCTACCAATTTGAAGTCTAATTCTGCTCTTCAGCAGGGATTATATGACCAAATACCTAGGATTTTGGCATTGGAAGGTACATAGAACAGCTTTTTCCCCTACATGGAGAAATGGTTGTTTTACGTTAAAGTGGATCTTCACCCCCCAAGAAATAATTGTTTGTATCTGGTTTCATGCCCACTCCCTCTCCCACAGTTGGATATTTTTATTTTCTTTTAATTTATTTTTACTTTTTCTTTGTATGCAGGGCAGCACTTCCACCCTTCTTGCCTAGGCGAGATCTATGCATGCACAGATGTGCTAAAGGGTTTTGTCCAGCCTTCAATACTCGGCAGAGACCTTTGGACATCTGCAAACTCAATGCAGTTAGAAAGGTATAGGACTTTGTGTTTGGTCTCCACACACGCCAAAGAATAGACACCTGCGCAGACTGAACAAAATGTTCTCTAACTTCCTAGTAACTGCACATGTGCAGATCTGCCACAGTGCTCTGTCAGGTCCCAAAGGACAGGCGGGTGCTTCTGTACATCTGCGCATGTGCCAAACATCATAGATGATGGTGCAAGAAGCAGTGGTTTTGCTAGGAGGGGGCAGACCGCACCTGGGTGACACCGGCCAGAGGGCAGGCAGCAGGGGCAGACACGGACCGACCATTCGGCGACAGTGAGGGGAGCGAAGCATGAGGCGGCAGAAGCCTCTGATCCCGGAAGTAGAGCCCCAGGATGTGATCGTGCCTCACTACCAACACTACAAAGCTGGAGATGGAACCAGTGGGCTTTGGGAAGGTGAACCTTAATAATATAAGTGCAAGACTGGACATTGACTCCATCACCACAGCTGATGGTGTGAACCCTTCTGATAGAATTATACTGATAACAGTATACATTTTTTTTGGGGGGAGGAGTCTCCTGGTGTAATATGTGGGGGCCTCTCTCTCCCACTATCTCTCTCACCCCCCTTTTTCTCACCCCCTTTGTCTTTCTCACCCACCTCTCTCAACCTCCTCTATTACTCACCCTACCCTTATCTCTCACATACCCCTCTCTCTGTCAACCCCTCTCTCTCTCACCCCCCTTTCCCCCATGGTGACACCGTGTTTTGCTGCACCAGGTGATGCTACTGGCTAGCAGTAAGGGGACTGAAGTTCCTCTTTAAGGTTTAAATGGAGGTCCACTTTTAAACAAGCTTGTCCTTACTGTACATCATCCTAGTAAACTGATAGCAGTTTTGTACGGTAGGTACACACACATTATTGTGTGTATTTTTGTGTGAACATCCCAAAAATCTTTTATGATGCAAATACTAAAAATACTAAATTCAGTTTTTAAAATTGAGTTCTGCCCACCTGGTTCCACCTTCCATTCTTCACCCACTGGAGCCCCACCAACATCACTGTGTAAGTTCTGACCAAGGTCTGGCTTGAAGCAAAAGACCACTACCCCCCTCACATGACAGCAGTCTGGATTAAAGAATGGTCACTTAGGCATGAAACATTGCTATTTTTTCAGACACAATGAGAACGTATGCACAATGGAGTTGATGTATAACAATAAGATAGACACTAAGGGGGATTTACTAAAACTGGAGCATCCAGAATCTGGTGTAGCTGTGCATGGTAGCCAATCAGCTTATAACTTCAGCTTGTTCAATTAAACGTTGACAATAAAACCTCAAACTGATAGGTTTCTATGCAGAGCTGCACCAGATTTTGCACCCTCCAGTTTTAGTAAATCCCCCTTAAGTGAATATACTGTCTTTAGCAATCAGGTTTTTAGGTTTTACTTTTTTGTGCAGATGAGAACATAAAAGACAACTCTTGACTGGTTATTTCCTTTCATGGAGATTTGTTTTAGGAACGTGCTCCAACATCTCTAAATTACACTGTATGAGTGTTATAATAGCATAGGTAGATATAAAGTTAGCAAATGTATTCCAATTTTGTGGCTGTTTAATACAATATCTATAATATCTGTTTCCACATGCAACAATAAAAATGCTTATTTCACAGTTATCTCCTGGTCACATGTTTTTGGATGTTTCTAAAATACCATTTCTTCAGGAATATGGCATCAATCAGAAATTCTCTATTAACCACTTCAATACTGGGCACTTTAACCCCCCTCCCTCAACTTTCAGCACTGTAGCACTTTAAACGACAATTGTGCGGTCATGCAACACTGTACCCAAATTGTATTTTTATCATTTGTTGAGACAGATAGAGCTTTCTTTGGTGATATGTAGTCACCACCGGATGTTTTTTATTTTTTGCTAAATCGTCAAAAAAAGTTTCTGTTATAAACATTTGCAAATAAGTACATTTTCTTCACTGATGTGCGCTGAGGAGGCTGCACTGATGGGCACTGTGAAGCTGCACTGATGAGCACTGATAGGCTGCATTGATGAGCACTGATGCTGCTGCATTGATGGGCACTGACTAGGCTGCATTGATAGGCACTGATGGGCACCAATGAGGCTGAACTGATGGGTACTGATGAGGCTGCACTGCTGGGCACTGATATGCTGCACTGATTAGGCTGCACTGATGATCAGTGCCGTGATTACCAGTGTAAACATTCCCTGTCACAAGAAAGCCGATTAGGAATTTGTTTACATGTTATCAACTATGATTGGACACAGCTGCTCACATGGTAAAGAGCCAACATCATTGGCTCTTTACCCTGATCTGTGATGAGCTGTGTCCGAGGCGCAGTGCACCAATAGCAGATTGATGGTCGGGCAGACCTTTCCTCCCTCTGGGTGGACATCATATGACATCCTCATGGTCACCCGCTCTGGCGCACCCCTATGTGTGTTCACCACAGCGATCTGTGGTGAGCTGTGTCCCTAGGGAACTGTGTTGTCATTTTCCTGTTTCAACCTTTTTTTATAGGGAAAACCAAGCATACAAGACTGTTTCTTGGGCTACATGTGGCCTCCCACTCCTTTATAACCATTTGGTTTAAGTATTTAATTTGAATGAGGCCACAGTTATTCTGCCTTGATTAAAGTACACTGCCATTAAGTCCTGCTAGATCACTTCAGGCTGCCCCTTTTGCAGGTATAGCTTTGTAAAATAATAAAAATAAGTGGCTGTACTGTTTAAAGTCCAGCAATATACTGTCTCACACTGCTCTGCATATGCTCAGTTGCTCTCTATTTTTGGTACTTTGCTCAAAATGTAGAGGCCAATCTGCTGACAGCCTAAAGATTTACTGCTGCTCAGGGGCTCTGGGCTTCAGCAAAATGGCAGCCTCCAGCAAGAAGAAGCAGGAACAATGTTAGAGGCAATTTTCAGCACACACTGATTTTGTTAGCAGAATTATTCATGTGGAATGTATGATCCTTGCTAAAGAATATATATATAATAATAACTTATTAAGTTATTATGAGTAAAGTTCAGCTTTAATTATTATATAACTATATACTACAGGAAAAGTTTTATGGTCACCTTTTCAGGGAAAAATGCATGCCAACCAAGACCAGGGAATGTATTAAAACTAAAGCTAGCCATACACATAAAATGTTCTCATTTAGTCCAAGGGCTGAATGAGAGAACTTTAATAGACACCTCTATCCATACTAAACATTGTGGGATGAAGGAATTTCCTCTGCTGGCTATTGTATTCTGAACTGCAGTCAATGGTCCAAGATGGACCAAAGGAACTAAAAAAAAATCACTATACCAGAACTTTAACCATTTGATGCCCTGAGCCTTTTTTGCCCTTATAACCCCCTTCAGTCCCAGCACATTTGTTTATATTAAGAAGATGTTTCGGTTCCTCTCTTTATACCTTTTAGTTTTACTGATTATCCTAATATATTATGCTTATTTGTTTCAGGACAGATATTGCTTTAATTTGGTGCAGACTTGGATACATATATTTTTATTTCTAAGGTTTTAATTAGGAACAATTCTGAAAAATTAGAAAAAAATGCAATATCCTGTCATTTTTTTCCCCAATGCAATGTCTTTTGCAGTGTTAGAGATTTATGCCAAATTGTAATGGACAGTTTCTTCTAAATAAAAGTATAACAGATAAGTGGGGTTTCTACGTGGCATAACAGTGAACTTTTCAAAGTGAACAATGTAAATGTTTTCATTTTAGTGCAAAAACGAAAGAAAAACAAAAATTTGAGAACTAGCCTCGCCCCTCTCCTAACTTTGTAAAATCCATCCACATGAGTTAACTGCTACAGGAATGGCATCAACTGAGCGGGTCCATTTAAGCGTCATTGTCACGGTAAAACGCGTTACTGTTGCAGTGCCATTCATTTTAAATGGAGCCTCAACACACTTAGGGCTTGTTTACACTAGTGGTTGGGGGGGGGGGCAGTAAAAGCATGTAGCTGCCTTAACTGTATCTCTTTTAGCTGGAAAGGCAAGGGCTAGGGGTGTACACATGCCACAGCCATGGTGCATTGCAGCCTTGGCAGGAATTATACCTCTGTTCCATTTGGCAGACACTACTGCCTGCTGAATGGGGCCGTGCCACAACCGTTCCACATCAGTGCATTGCGATGCAGTAGTTGGGCATTTTTGGGGGTTAAAATATGCAGTGAGTAGGCAATACTACACCTTCTCTTCACCTGTTCTCTCAAAGTGGTTCTAAAGGCTAAAGGTTTTTTACTTTCACGCATACTATGCAGTAAGGTAAAAAACTTTCAGTGTGCATATCCCCGCTCAGCCCCCCTCTAATACTTACCTGCGCCTGATCTCGATTCAGTGATGTGCATGAAAGCAGCAGCTCTCCTAGATCTCTCCCTCCTCATTGGCTGAGACACAGCAGCAGGAACCATTGCCTCCTGCTGCTGTCAATCACAGCCTGTGAGGAGGGAGCGGGGATGGGGATGAGCCACCCTCTGTGTGTCTTATAGACACAGAGAGGTGGCTCAGAGAGAGCATGCACGAATGCCCCCAGAGCAAACAGCTTGCTCTGGGGTCACTCAACAAGAGAAGTAAGGAGCGCCAGTGGGGTACCTGAGAAGAGGTGGAAAGGGGCTGCTCTGTGCAAAACCATTGCACAGAGAAGGTACTGTAACTATGACATGTTATTAAAAAGAAAAATATTAACCTTTAGTATCACCGTAAGAGCAATCTCAGCACAAATCACTCTTCATAGAGCAATGCAAGTGTAAATAAGACTTAAGGCACCTGCATTGTACAGCACCACAATGCAAGAAAACAAATGTTAGCGCACTGTGGTGCATCGTTTTACAAAACAAAGGGTCACATCTGATTTATAGCACATTAGTGTGTGTTGGCAGATTGTTCGTTTCAATGGGCTGCCTTAGACCCATTTTAGATGGGCGATCCGATCAGTTCCGCCTGTCAGCTGTTCAGGTGGACCTAATTAGAAGGTCCATTCATGCCTATGGACAGGCGGGTTGTGTCCTCATGTATTTAGGCGGAGAGGATAGGAGGTAGCCGAGTGTAAAACGAACAGTGGAGTACATTTACTGAATGTACAGAATGTGCTCTGCCCATGTCTGCTCTGTAGATACTGATTGGACATGAATTCACCCCCTTTGCTCCAACCAGCAAAGAATCTGAGAGCGGATCCCCTGCTGATCAGAATGGAATCCACCACATGTGAAAAGGGGCCTTAATGATACGCATGTTAAAGTGGTTTTAAATCCAAAACCAAATATTTATTGTATTGCAACTTACCAATTCTTAGATGAGATGGCTGCATTAGTTTTCTTTTTAATTTTTTTTTTCTTTGTTTTCACCTGGTAATCCAGCCAGTAAGTCTGTTCTTTTTCAACAGACCAACTCTCCAGTAAATACACTGTATCAATTAGAGGGATGAGACAAACCTTATACCACTGACAGGGGTACTTACAATGATCAGTTTTTATTTATTAATGTATAACCTTTGTCCTGAAACTGTTGCTGTAACTGATTGTGTGACTACAGTGTGAATTGGAATTTGGCTTCAATTTGTTTGTGTGCCTAAATCTTCTAGTGCATCTAACACCCCCCCCCCCCACACCTAGACTGACAATGCTGCTCTCCAAAGGTGCTCCTTCATCCAGAGTGTGGACACTCTAATACAGGAGGTGTGTTACTGGCCAAATCAACAGGTGAAAACAGAGGAAAAAAGAATAAAAAAGAAAACTAATGCAGCCACCACATCTAATGATTTTATGGAATAATTTTTGGTTTTGGGTTTATTACAGCTTTAATGTGTGACAAAACTTAACACACCGCAAAGTGCATGTGGCGTAAGTGATTTTCAGGCAGTATTTTTTTTTGCACCTACAATATGTGATAACTTTACATGTAAAACATGTTTAGAGAAAACACTGTAGCTTAGTTAAAGAAACATATAGGCTGCCATTGCTGACTTTCCTTCTTAGCACTTTCTGGGGGACGGCAGCAATTATAGCTCCTAGATTTCTCCTATGAAAGGTGTACTTTAACCTGATCCAAAATATGGATTTGCTATTGCTGTAGCACGCATCTGAAATACTTCAACATCGTTTAATCTGCTCTAAAACACCGATCATTTGTCACATGTGACAGATTTATTTTAAATTGCCACTAAACAAGAGAAAGCTAATCAATTGATATCTTTAAACGCTTATGGACCAGCTTGAATTTTACTTTATTTTTTCATTGTTTTGAATATTGGACCGTAAAATAAAGGACAGAAGAAATCTCATTGTTTTCTATGCACAGGCCAAGCTCCTGGGATGCTCAGGGACACTAAGCTTGTGTTGACTCTTCCGAGACGAGCAGAGCCATATGATCCAGCGCTCCTGTTTCTGAAACAAGGAAAGTTTATTAGATATTCTGCAAATACGTACTATTAGTCATTGAGAACGTGTTAGGCAGGGAGAGTAAAGCAGCTAGGACATACAAGTAGGCCAGCTCTCTGTCCTAAAACCAGCAGAGCAATAATGTTTATGATTTGCACTTTTGGTGACTCAGAGCTGTTGAAGGGTAGGATGAATATATGCTGCACTAAAGAGTGTTCTTATTCACTGAACCACCTGAGGAAACACTCCACGGCTACCCCCTGCTTCCTAACACTTAGCCCAATGGAGCAATAATGTACAGTAAATGAATTGTTACCTTTGATGACTCAGTATTGTTAAAGGGCCATAAGGCTACACATACAGTCATGGCCGAAATTGTTGGCACCCTTGATATTTCTCCAGGAAATCATGTATTTCTCACGAAACGTATTGCATTAACACATGTTTTGCTATACACATGTTTATTCCCTTTGTGTGTATTGGGACAAAACAAAAAAAGGGAGGAAAGAAAGCAAATTCGACATAATGTCACACAAACCTCCAAAAATGGGCTGGACAAAAGTATTGGCACCCTTTCACAACTGCGGATAAATAAGAATGTTACAAGCATGTGATGCTCCTGTAAACTCACCTGGGGCAAGTAACAGGTGTGGGCAATATAGAAATCACACCTGAAAGCAGATAAAAAGGAGAGACGTTCACTTAACCTTTGCATTGTGTGTCTGTCTGTGCCACACTAAGCATGGACAACAGAAAGAGGAGACGAGAACTGTCTGAGGACCTGAGAACCAAAATTGTGGCAAAATATCAACAATCTCAAGGTTACAAGTCCATCTCCAGAGAACTAGATTTGCCTTTGTCCACAGTGCGCAACATTATCAAGAAGTTTGCAACCCATGGCACTGTAGCTAATCTCCCTGGTCGTGGACGGATGAGGAAAATTGATGAAAGATTGCAACGCAGAATAGTCCGGATGGTGGATAAGCAGCCCCAAACATGTTCCAAAGACATTCAAGCTGTCCTGCAGGCTCAGGGAGCATCAGTGTCAGCGCGAACTATCCGTCGACATTTAAATGAAATGAAACGCTATGGCAGGAGACCCAGGAGGACCCCACTGCTGACACAGAGACATAAAAAAGCAAGACTACAGTTTGCCAAAATGTACTTGAGTAAGCCAAAAGCCTTCTGGGAAAACGTCTTGTGGACAGATGAGACCAAGATAGAGCTTTTCGGTAAAGCACATCATTCTACTGTTTACCGAAAACGGAATGAGGCCTACAAAGAACAAAACACAGTACCTACGGTAAAATATGGTGGAGGTTCAATGATGTTTTGGGGTTGTTTTGCTGCCTCTGGCACTGGGTGCCTTGACTGTGTGCAAGGCATCATGAAATCTGAGGATTACCAAAGGATTTTGGGTCGCACTGTAGGGCCCAGTGTCAGAAAGCTGGGTTTGCGTCCAAGATCCTGGGTCTTCCAGCAGGACAATGACCCCAAACATACGTCAAAAAGCACTCAGAAATGGATGGCAAAGAAGCGCTGGAGAGTTCTGAAGTGGCCAGCAATGAGCCCAGATCTAAATCCCATTGAACACCTGTGGAGAGATCTTAAAATTGCTGTTGGGAAAAGGTGTCCTTCCAATAAGAGAGACCTGGAGCTGTTTGCAAAGGAAGAGTGGTCCAAAATTCCGGGTGAGAGGTGTCAGAAGCTTATTGATGGTTATAGGAAGCGACTGATTTCAGTTATGTTTTCCAAAGGGTGTGCAACCAAATATTAAGTTAAGGGTGCCAATACTTTTGTCCAGCCCATTTTTGGGGTTTTGTGTGACATTATGTCATATTTGCTTTTCTGCCTCTGTTTTATATTTGTTCCAATACATACAAAGGGAATAAACATGTGTATAGCAAAACATGTGTTAATGCAATACCTTTTTTGTGTGAAATACTTGATTTTCAGGAAAAATATCA